>NC_134881.1:2874127-2884127 GCF_041734735.1 Babylonia areolata | reverse complement strand
TCGGGGGAAAGTTTTTATTCCAGCATATCAGCCGTGAGCTATTGGATTTTGCCCTGTCTCCATCAGAAAGGTCTGTCAAATCGAACTTCAGCATTTCCATAATGACCAGCTTTCTTTTCTTTTCTCTTCTCTGTTCTTCTCTTTTCTCTTTTTTTCTGATGTCTTTTCTTTCAATTTTTGTTTTTCTTTTCTTCAGGTTCCTTTCTTCTTTCGTTCATTCTTCCCTTCACTTTTTTCCCCATGCATTGTTACTTTCGGTCATTCTTCGATAGTTTCTTTTATTTCTTTCTTCGTTCACTCCTTCTTTTCTCTCTTGTAATTCTTTCCTTTCTTTCCCTTTCTCTTCTTCCGTCCTTCCTTTTCCCTGGTCTGTCTTTTTTCTTTGTCTTTTCTTTCATTCCTTCCTTCCTTCCTTCTTTCTTTCTGTCTTTTCTTTCATTCCTCCCTTCCTCTCTTTCTTTCTTTCTTTCTTTCTGTCTTATCTATCATTCCTTCCTTCTCTCTTTCTTTCTGTCTTTTCTTTCATTCCTCCCTCCCTCTCTTTCTTTCTGTCTTTTCTTTCATTCCTCCCTTCCTCTCTTTCTTTCTGTCTTTTCTTTCATTCCTCCCTCCCTGTCTTTCTTTCTGTCTTTTCTTTCATTCCTCCCTTCCTCTCTTTCTTTCTGTCTTTTCTTTCATTCCTCCCTTTCTTTCTGTCTTTCTTTGTTTTCTTCCTTTCTACTTGTTTGTCTTAATTCTTTCTTTGCTGGTTTCTTTCTTCATTGTCTTCTTCCTTCCTTCCTTCCTTCCTTCCTTTTTTCTTCTTCTTTCCTTCTTCTTCCTGACCGATATCGCCTGTCTGTCTTTGTCTCTGTTTTTCTTTTTGTCTGCCTTCTTTCTTTCAGTTCTTCCCTCCTCCCCTCCTTCCTTCCTTCCTTCCTGGGAGCAGTCGTGGTGGGATGGTGGTGGTGGTGGGTGCGGGTGGAGAGAAGATGAGTTTGGGGAGGAAGAAGGGAAGGAGGGAGTGTGAAGAGGTGGATGAGGAGGAGGATGAGGAGGTGAGGGGGGGAGGGGGTGGGGTTGGGGGGGGGGAGGGAGGAAGAGATGGAACAGAGGGGGTGGTGAGCCCTGTGACGTGACTTTCCATTTTCTTTTTTTTTTCTTCTTTAATTTTTATTTTATTTTAATTTTATATATATATATATATATATATATATATATATATATATATATATATATATATATATTTTTTTTTTTTTTTTTTATTTTTTTATTTATTTATCTCCCTCCGTCTTTGAAACGGATGGCCCGCGTCAGCACGTCACGGAATCTCTTCCTGTCTGTCTGTCTGTCTGTTCGTCTGTCTGCCTGTCTGAATGTCTGTCTGTTTCTGTTTTTTTCTGTCTGTCTGTCTGTTTGTCTGTCTGTTTCTGTCTGTATGTATGTCCGCGTGCCTGTCTGTTTCTGTCTGTCTGTCTGATAAAGGTGATGATGATTATGAAAGTGATGATAAAGGTGATGATGATTAAGATGATAAAGGTGATGATGATGATGATAGTGATGATAAAGGTGATGATGATAGTGACGATAAAGGTGATGATGATATGATAGTGATGATAAAGGTGATGATGATTATGAAAGTGATGATAAAGGTGATGGTGATTATGATGATAAAGGTGATGGTGATGGTGATTATGATGATAAAGGTGATGATGATGATGAAAGTGATGATAAAGGTGATGATGATTATGATGATAAAGGTGATGATGATAGTGATGATAAAGGTGATGATGAAAGTGATGATAAAGGTGATGATGATGATGAAAGTGATGATAAAGGTGATGATATTAGTGATGATGAAGGTGACGGTGATGATGATAGTGATGATAAAGGTGACGGTGATTATGATAGTCATGGTGGTGGTGGTGGTGGTGGTGGTAGTAGTAGTAGTAATAGTAGTAGTAATAGTAATAATGATAATAGTGGACATTTGTTGAGCGCTTTCCTCGCTTAAAGAGAGCTCAAAGCACTTTACAAAAAACATTAAACACACACACACGCAGTAACAGTAGTCGTAGAAGTAGTAGTAGCAGCAGCAGCAGCAGTAGTTGTATGGTGGTTACCCTGTGGTTCTCATTAAAGCACGTTTGATGATACACGCGGCATGAATTAGGTAGTCCACAGGAAACACTGCTATCAAACACACCAACTCACGTTAAACAAAAAAAACCCACACAAAACAACCCAAAAAACTACTTTAACACAATGTACCGTCGCCAAGTGGATGTAGTGTCCTTGGAAGTCGGCACAATGACATGGTAGTGAACATCACGTATCTGGAAGGACTGCAGGATGGAGAGAGGCCACGTGACTGATCCACTCATGTGGCCGAGTTCCGATCTTTGAAACAACTGACGATGGTTTGAAGATCATAATTAACAAATAGGAAAGAGTGGTAACTCTCCACACACAGGGTACATAACTTCAAGCCAATGCTGCTTACGCTACCAATTCAGCTAGCACACAGGTAAATAAAAGGTACATTGGAACAAACCCAGACACTTCCCGAAAAAGGAAGCGCCGGGCTTGCTCTTATACCGAACTGGTAGCGTAAGCAGCACTGGTTTGAAGTCATGTACCTTGTGTGTGGAGAGAGTCACCACTCTTTTCTGTTTGAAGATAACAGTTTCTGAAAATGGGTCGAAGTAAAACAAATCTGTCCATTGTATGCTGTTCCAGAATAAGTAAAATCAGCCATTGAACAATTAAGTGTTGGATAGCTTTTATAATTGGAGGTGAGACAAACGCACCGCCTGAAACACAGTGTGCGGTGTAGACAGATATTCGTAGTGATGTACATGTTGAACAAGCTTCTGGTAAGAAGACACTTCCGCAAACGCTAAGAATAAAACGTGTATTGTTCCAGTGACGACTTCTCAGCATTGTTTCACGAGCGATCACTCTACAGACAGGAACAGAATGAATATGCCACTAACCAAACCAAAACGAAACAAAACAAAAAAACAAAACTGGGACTGGAAAAGAAACGACAGCAGTCACAGCAGCATCCCTGTCTTCACAGAACTGCCAACACGTCATCTGTGAAATCTGCCCAGTGCGTTGTGAACGATGGTGCTGTCGGAATCCAACAGCCTGTGCCTCTCTCAGGGGTCTTCGGTTCAGTCTGGAGCGTTGGCTGACGGGCATTTTTCTGGACCTCCGTGACCCACATCATGTGGGGGGCGTGGGAGGGGATGGGGGGAGGGGGGAGGGGCAGGAGGTGGGGGGGGGGGGTGCCTGGTAGCTAGAGAAGCTGATGTCAATCTGAAGTATATATGCCAGTGCCTCCATCTGCATCATTACATAGCTGAGTGGGAAGCAGGGGCGGGGTAGGGGAGGGGGTCTTTAGGAATGTTGGTTGATAGCTGTGATCAGGTCGACCAGGGCCTGTGATGTGAAAATGTCCCAAACAGGGATGCGGGTTAGTGGAACGAAGCTTGGGGAGCGGGATTGGGGTGGGGTGAAGGGGAGGGTGGGGAGGGGGGTTGAGGGGAAGGGATGGGCGGGGGGGGGGGGGGGGGGGGGGGGGGGGGGGGGGGGGGGGGGGGGGGGGGGGGGGGGGGGGGGGGGGGGGGGGGGGGGGGGGGTATTGGTGAATGAGGGGGAGGCTGGTTTTCTGGGTCGTGGCAGACAGGAGCTGCACGGGAAACGAAACGAACTGGATTCATGTTATGGGGGACATTAAAAAACAACAACAACAAATGCCCATATATACGTTAAGTTTTGTGTACATAACACTCCCTATCACCTCCCTCCCGCTTCCGCCCCCCCCCCCTCCAACACACACACACACACACACACACACACACACACACACACACAGACATAACTGCAGACTGCGATAATATCGGCCCCCAGTGACATGTAAGGTGAAAGTTGTCTCCCATCACGCAGTCAGGGATACCTGTGGAGGATCGGGAGGGGGGGGGGGGGGGTAGGTGGTTGGTGAGAGGGGGAGGGGGGGGAGGTGGTGAGAGGGGATGGGGGGGAGGTGGTGAGAGGGGAGGGGGCGAGGTGGTGAGAGGGGAGAGGGTGGGGGGGTTGGTGAGAGGGGGGTGGGGGGGTGGTGGTGAGAGGGGGAGGGGGGAGGTGGTGAGAGGGGGTGATGGGAGGAGGTGGTTGGTGAGAGGAGAGGGGGCGGGGGGGGGTTGGTGAGAGGGGAGGGGGGGTTGGTGAGAGGGGGTGACGGAGAAGGTTGAAGTGACACAGCACTGCAGTCTACACTGTGCAGAAAGCACAGCAGTGCAAAGGCTTCGTTCAGCCTCACTGGCCGGCCATGTTCAATTTAGCTGGCTCGTTTGGTTTTTGTTGTTGTGGTTTTAGTTTAGTTTAGTTTAGTTTAGTTTGTGTGTGTGTGTGTGTGTGTGTGTGTGTGTGTGTGTGTGTGTGTGTGTGTGTGTGTGTGTGTGTGTGTGTGTGTCTCCCAGTGATTAGCGATGTGTGGGTGGGTTTTGGTGGGGACTAAACAGATTGTATGTTGCCTTCCTTCCTTCCTAATTCCCTCCGTTTTTTGCTGTTGTAAAAGCAACACACGCGCACACACACACACACACACACACACACACACACACACAGAGTCTAAAACACACACACACACAACACAACACACTAACACACGCACTAACACACACACACACACACACACACACACACACACACACACACACACTCACACACACACACACACACACACACACACACACACACACACACACACACACACACACGGACTCCCGCACACGTATATCACACACACATACACTTCTCACAGTGGCACTCTGTGTCCGTGCATTGGAGAGAGAGGAAGGGGGAGACAGACAGAGAAGCAGGCAGAGAGAGAGAGAGAGAGAGAGAGAGAGAGAGAGAGAGAGAGAGAGAGAGAGAGAGATTCTTTCGTCTGTCTTCACATGCATCGCTCCATCTCTCCCTTTCTTCAACCTCTCTTCGTATCTCTTTCTCCGACTCTTTCTCTTCATCTGTCTCTCCCCCACTCTGTCTTTCTGACTGTCTCCCTATTTCTCCTCCTGTCTGTCTCTCCGCCCTTCCCCCTCTCTGCCTGCCTCTCTGCCTCCCCCTCTCTCCCTCCCCCTCTCTGCCTGCCTCTCTCTCCCTCCCCCTCTCTCCCTCCCCCTCTCTGCCTGCCTCTCTCTCCCTCCCCCTCTCTCCCTCCCCCTCTCTGCCTGCCTCTCTCCCTCCCCCTCTCTCCTTCCCCCTCTCTGCCTGCCTCTCTCTCCCTCCCCCTTTCTGCCTGCCTCTCTCTCCCTCCCCCTCTCTTCCTGCCTCTCTCCCTCCCCCTCTCTGCCTGCCTCTCTCTCCCTCCCCCTCTCTTCCTGCCTCTCTCCCTCCCCCTCTCTTCCTGCCTCTCTCCCTCCCCCTCTCTTCCTGCCTCTCTCTCCCTCCCCCTCTCTTCCTGCCTCTCTCCCTCCCCCTCTCTGCCTGCCTCTCTCTCCCTCCCCCTCTCTGCCTGCCTCTCTCTCCCTCCCCCTTTCTGCCTGCCTCTCTCCCTCCCCCTCTCTGCCTGCCTCTCTCTCCCTCCCCCTCTCTGCCTGCCTCTCTCTCCCTCCCCCTTTCTGCCTGCCTCTCTCTCCCTCCCCCTCTCTCCCTCCCCCTCTCTCCCTCCCTCTCTCTCCCTCCCCCTCTCTGCCTGCCTCTCTCTCCCTCCCCCTCTCTCCCTCCCCCTCTCTCCCTCCCTCTCTCTCCCTCCCCCTCTCTGCCTGCCTCTCTCCCTCCCCCTCTCTGCCTGCCTCTCTCTCCCTCCCCCTCTCTGCCTGCCTCTCTCTCCCTCCCCCTGCCTGCCTCTCTCTCCCTCCCCCTTTCTGCCTGCCTCTCTCTCCCTCTCTGCCTGCCTCTCTCTCCCTCCCCCTCTCTGCCTGCCTCTCTCTCCCTCCCCCTCCCTCCCCCTCTCTGCCTGCCTCTCTCTCCCTCCCCCTGCCTGCCTCTCTCTCCCTCCCCCTTTCTGCCTGCCTCTCTCTCCCTCTCTGCCTGCCTCTCTCTCCCTCCCCCTTTCTGCCTGCCTCTCTCTCCCTCCCCCTCCCTCCCCCTCTCTGCCTGCCTCTCTCTCCCTCCCCCTCTCTCCCCCTCTCTGCCTCTCTCTCCCTCCCCCTCTCTGCCTGCCTCTCTCTCCCTCCCCCTCTCTGCCTGCCTCTCTCTCCCGCCCCCTCTCTCCCTCCCCCTCTCTTCCTGCCTCTCTCTCCCTCCCCCTGCCTGCCTCTCTCTCCCTCCCCCTCTCTGCCTGCCTCTCTCTCCCTCCCCCTCTCTGCCTGCCTCTCTCTCCCGCCCTCTCTCTCCCTCCCCCTGCCTGCCTCTCTCTCCCTCCCCCTCTCTGCCTGCCTCTCTCTCCCTCCCCCTCTCTGCCTCTCTCTCCCTCCCCCTCTCTTCCTGCCTCTCTCTCCCTCCCCCTCTCTTCCTGCCTCTCTCTCCCTCCCCCTCTCTGCCTCTCTCTCCCTCCCCCTCTCTGCCTGCCTCTCTCTCCCTCCCCCTCTCTGCCTGCCTCTCTCTCCCTCTCTGCCTGCCTCTCTCTCCCTCCCCCTCTCTGCCTGCCTCTCTCTCCCTCCCCCTCTCTGCCTGCCTCTCTCTCCCTTTCTGCCTGCCTCTCTCTCCCTCCCCCTCCCTCCCCCTCTCTGCCTGCCTCTCTCTCCCTCCCCCTCTCTCCCCCTCTCTGCCTGCCTCTCTCTCCCTCCCCCTTTCTGCCTGCCTCTCTCTCCCTCCCCCTTTCTGCCTGCTCTCTGCCTGCCTCTCTCCCTCCCCCTCTCTTCCTGCCTCTCTCTCTCCCCCTCTCTGCCTGCCTCTCTCTCTCCCCCCTCTCTCCCTGCCTCTCTCTCCCTCCCCCTCTCTGCCTGCCTCTCTCTCCCTCCCCCTCTCTCCCTCCCCCTCTCTGCCTGCCTCTCTCTCCCTCCCCCTCTCTGCCTGCCTCTCTCTCCCTCCCCCTCTCTCCCCCTCTCTGCCTCTCTCTCCCTCCCCCTCTCTGCCTGCCTCTCTCTCTCCCCCTCTCTGCCTGCCTCTCTCTGCCTGCCCCTCTCTTCCTGCCTCTCTCTCTCCCCCTCTCTCCCTGCCTCTCTCTCCCTCCCCCTCTCTGCCTGCCTCTCTCTCCCTCCCCCTGCCTGCCTCTATCTCCTTCCCCCTCTCTGCCTCTCTCTCCTTCCCTCTCTCTGCCTCTCTCTCCCTCCCCCTCTCTGCCTGCCTCTCTCTCCCTCCCCCTCTCTGCCTGCCTCTCTCTCCCTCCCTCTCTCTCCCTCCCCCTCTCTGCCTGCCTCTCTCTCCTTCCCCCTGTCTGCCTGCCTCTCTCTCGCCCCCCCCCTCTCTGCCTGCCTCTCTCTCCCTCCCCCTCTCTGCCTGCCTCTCTCTCCCTCCCCCTCTCTCCCCCTCTCTGCCTCTCTCTCCCTCCCCCTCTCTGCCTGCCTCTCTCTCTCCCCCTCTCTGCCTGCCTCTCTCTGCCTGCCCCTCTCTTCCTGCCTCTCTCCCTCCCCCTCTCTGCCTGCCTCTCTCTCCCTCCCCCTGCCTGCCTCTATCTCCTTCCCCCTCTCTGCCTCTCTCTCCTTCCCTCTCTCTGCCTCTCTCTCCCTCCCCCTCTCTGCCTGCCTCTCTCTCCCTCCCCCTCTCTGCCTGCCTCTCTCTCCCTCCCTCTCTCTCCCTCCCCCTCTCTGCCTGCCTCTCTCTCCTTCCCCCTGTCTGCCTGCCTCTCTCTCGCCCCCCCCTCTCTGCCTGCCTCTCTCTCCCTCCCCCTCTCTGCCTCCCTCTCTCTCCTTCCCCCTCTCTGCCTGCCTCTCTCTCCTTCCCTCTCTCTCTCTCCCTCTCTCTCCCTCCCCCTCTCTCCTTCCCCCTCTCTCCCTCCCCCTCTCTGCCTGCCTCTCTCTCCCTCCCCCTCTCTGTCTGCCTCTCTCTCCCTCCCCCTCTCTGCCTGCCTCTCTGTCTGCCTCTCTCTCCCTCCCCCTCTCTGTCTGCCTCTCTCTCCCTCCCCCTCTCTTCCTGCTTCTCTCTCCCTCCCCCTCTCTGCCTGCCTCTCTCTCCCTCCCCCTCTCTGCCTGCCTCTCTCTCCCTCCTCACATCCTTCCTTCATTCTCACACACTATTCGTGTTTGCACACGCACACACCTGGCTGTATGTCAGCTGTTGTTTCCATATAATAACAGCGACAACAATAAGACAAGTTGATTCATGTGTGTAAAAGCAACTCAAGTTTATTGGTTTATTCATTTGTTTGTTGTGATAATTCTGAACCGAAGCGCTTGCAGACAGTACGTAGACGGGGCGACAGACAGTTGAAACAGGTTCGACAACAGCTGCGCGACTTTCTGCGCAGTGCAGGATATTAACGTGTTCTGACTGTGCGCCTGTGCCAACAATACTGATGTCTCTCCGTCGTCCTCTTCTTCTTCTTCTCCGCTCTGTCCCTGTCAAGCAAGCTGTCTGTGCGTCCAGGCTGACAGACTGGTGGTTTCCCCCCCCCCACCAAAGTGGATGTGTGAGAGAGAAACCTGTCCTCTCAACATCGTTCAGCCCATCATGCAGTGTGACGTGTGTGATGTGGGACAGACACAGCTAGCTGTGGTGGTGGTGGATCATCCGCTTTCGTTGGACAGCACAGGGTTTGTCTTGGCCTTGTTTGTACGTGGCGCTGTTTTGCTGACATAGTTCCCAGTGGCTGTCTGTCTTCATCATCGACATCGTCATCATTCATCAGCATGCTTGCGCGCAGATTTTGATTTAAATCACCGAGGGAATAATAACGTATTGTGGAAACACACGTGATACTGTGCGGAAGTGTGTATGAGCGTGACACGATGTGCATATAAAAGCCATAAACTTGACAGCGTCACAGGGGGTGTATGTATATAGTGGAGGGCTGTTGAGTTGCAGTGAAGTAAACGTGGCTGGATAGAAAGGATTAAAATAACTGACTATATGTATCAGCTGGCGTGCTGGCTGTATGGTGGATTGTTGAAGGTCTTCCAGACTCTGGTGGACAATGATGACCGGCAGGATAAGGCAGTGATATAATTATGACTGGACGATTATACAACACTGAACTCTCCAGGACTCACCCCTAGAACGACGAAACCTTCACCGAACCAAGCAAGACCCAAGTCCAGAACATCTTGACCTTGATTAAAGGCACAAGGTCGGTAGATCGTTACCTTAGACTCAATTCTACCTTTAGTAGTCTTCCGCGGAGACTTATCTGGAAGTTTGGTCTGAGTTTGACCCTGTGAGAAGAAGGCGCCCCCAGAGATTTACGGCTGAGTGTGCCAGCCAGCTGTTTGTTGAAAAGAAAGAAGAAAAAAAAGAGGGGAAAAGGAGAATAAAGACATCCCGCTTAGTACTGTGACACATCTACATTGTGACACATCTACATTGTGACAGATCTACAGTTCTACATTGTGACAGATCTACATTGTGACAGATCTACAGTTCTACATTGTGACAGACCTACATTGTGACAGATCTACATTGTGACAGATCTACAGTTCTACATTGTGACAGATCTACAGTTCTACATTGTGACAGATCTATAGTTCTACATTGTGACAGATCTACATTGTGACAGATCTATAGTTCTACATTGTGACAGATCTAAAATTGTGACAGATCTACAGTTCTACACTGTGACAGATCTACATTGTAAGTGTCAAAGTATGTCAGTCTGTCTCTGTCTCTCTCATTCTGTCTCTCTTTCATTCTGTCTCTGTCCCTATCTCCATTCTCCCATCTCTCTACCCCCCCTCTCTCTCTCCTATCCTTAATATACCTATCTCACCCTCTCTCTCTCCTATCCTTAATATATCTATCTCACCCTCTCTCTCCTATCCTTAATATATCTATCTCACCCTCTCTCTCTCCTATCCTTAATATATCTATCTCACCCTCTCTCTCCTATCCTTGATATATCTATCTCACCCTCTCTGTCCTATCCCTGATATATCTATCTCCCCCTCTCTCTCCTATCCTTAATATATCTATCTCA
>NC_134881.1:2866627-2869127 GCF_041734735.1 Babylonia areolata | reverse complement strand
CCCACCCACATACATCCCTCCCCCCCACACAGACAGCCAGCCACACAGACAGCCAGACAGACAGCCAGACCGACAGACAGACAGGGCATGGGGAACGTTGTCCAGCGTCTCGTCATGTTTCAGACATTATACCTGTCCCCCTCTATCCCCCCCCACCCACCCCCCTCCGCCCAGACCCCCCCCCTCCACATCCTCGTGCATAGTAAAGTTTGTCTTTCTATGTTTCTTTCTCTTTCTTTCTTTCCTTCTTTCTTTCTTTTCTTTCTCTTTATTGCTTTCTCTTTCTTTCCTTCTTTCTTTCTTTCTTTGTTTTCTTTTCTTTTCTTTCTCTTTCTTTCTTTCTCTTTCTTTCTTTCTCTTTCTTTCTTTCTCTTTCTTTCTTTCCTTCTTTCTTTCTATGTTTCTTTCTCTTTCTTTATTGCTTTCTTTTTCTTTCTTTCTCTTTCTTTCTTTCTCTTTCTTTCATTCTTTCTTTCTTTCCGTCCTTCTTTCTCTTTATTGCTTTCTCTTTCTTTCTTTGCTTCTTTCCTTCTTTCTCCCTTCCTTCTTTCTTTTCTTTCTCTTTCTTTCTTTCCTTCTCTCTCTCTCTCTCTCTCTCTCTCTCTCTCTCTCTCTCTCTCTCTATTTGTTGATCATACATGTCCACCTGCCCACGTCCCCGACTCTCATCAAGTTTTTCTTTCTTTCTTTCGTTCGTTCCTTCTTCCTTTTCATTCATTCTTTCGTTCCTTCTTCCTTTTCATTCATTCTTTCTTTCGTTCCTTCTTCCTTTTCATTCATTCTTTCTTTCGTTCGTTCCTTCTTCCTTTTCATTCATTCTTTCTTTCGTTCCTTCTTCCTTTTCATTCATTCATTCTTTCTTTCATTCCTTCTTCCTTTTCATTCAATCTTTCTTTCGTTCTTCCTTTTCATTCATTCTTTCGTTCGTTCGTTCGTTCGTTCTTCCTTTTCATTGACTCACTTGTGTAAACAAAGTGAGTCTATGTTTTAACCCGGTGTTCGGTTGTCTGTGTGTGTGTGTGTGTGTGTGTGTGTCTGTGTGTGTGTGTGTGTGTGTGTGTGTGTGTCCGTGGTAAACTTTAACATTGACATTTTCTCTGCAAATACTTTGTCAGTTGACACCAAATTTGGCATAAAAATAGGAAAAATTCAGTTCTTTCCAGTCATCTTGTTTAAAAACAATATTGCACCTCTGGGATGGGCACAAAAAAAGAGAAAAAGAATGAAGCCTAATTATATGCAAGCTGCATTTACTGTTATATTTATGTTTTTTGTATTCTCTAAACTTGGCACTTTGATCTGATATTCTGACCCAGCAACTAGAGCAGTCATTATTATCATTTTTTGTTCAAACAGGAACTTCTTTTGCTAAGCATGGAAGTTTTATTTATTTTGCAAACGTTTTGGTGCAAATAGTAAAAAAGGGAAATTACTCTAATTAATGCTAGGGGACTTAATTTGCTTTAAACTGATCTTTCTCATCTTAAACATTACATTTTGAAATTATACTCAATACATAAAAAGCTTGGATTTTTAAAAAAAGTGTAACACAAGTGAGTCTTGAAGGCCTTGCCTCTCTTGTTCAATCTTTCTTTCGTTCCTTCTTCCTTTTCATTCATTCTTTCTTTCGTTCCTTCTTCCTTTTCATTCAATCTTTCTTTCGTTCCTTCTTCCTTTTGTTCTCTTTCTCTCTTTCTTTCTTTCTGTCTTTCTGGCTATCTTTCTTTTGTTCTTTCTCTTTCTTTCTTGTTTTTTTTTTCTTTTCTTTCTTTGTTTCTTTCCTTCTTTCTTTTTTCTCTTTCTTTCTTTCACTTTCTGTCTTTCTTTTTCCTTCCTTTCTTTCTTTGTGTCTCTTACTATCTATTCATCCGCCATATACCTTGTTGTGTGTGTCGATCCCAGCTCGTCGTGCAGCCTATATGGACCGTGCTACACGCGGAGATCCACGGACACAGCTTGAAGTGAGGGGCAGTCGGTGAGGTGACCATGTTGTGTGACCCTGCTCCATGCATAGGCACGTGGAAAACCTGTTGCTGTACGGCATGTGTGTGTGTGTGTGTGTGTGTGTGTGTGTGTGTGTGTGTGTGTGTGTGTGTGTGTGTGTGTGTGTGTGTGTGTGTGTCGTGTGTGTGTGTGTGTGTGTGTGTGTGTATACACGTGTGTGTGTGTGTGTGTGTGTGTGTGTGTGTGTGTGTGTGTGTATACATGTGTGTGTGTGTGTGTGTGTGTGTGTGTGTGTGTGTACACGTGTGTGTGTGTGTGTGTGTGTATGTGTGTATACACGTGTGTGTGTGTGTGTGTGTGTGTGTGTGTGTATACGTGTGTGTGTGTGTGTGTGTGTGTGTGTGTGTGTGTATACACGTGTGTGTGTGTGTGTGTGTGTGTGCGTGTGTGTGTGTGTGTGTGTGTGTGTGTGTGTGTGTGTGTGTGTGTGTGTGTTCGTGTGTGTGTGTGTGTGTGTGTGTGTGTGTGTGTGTGTGTGTGTGCCTATATGTGTGTG
>NC_134881.1:2856627-2859127 GCF_041734735.1 Babylonia areolata | reverse complement strand
GTACCATTGCGTTCTTTTCAACTTGCATGTTTTTACTGGGAAACAATGCAAGTAGAAATCGTTTTGTGCAACATTGTAAATCTTTGTCAGCTGTTGTGATTAGTGAGGAGGAGGGTGACAGGGTGGTTGAGACGCCTGTCTGTCAATGCAGACTCCGTGAGGCTCTGGGTTCGATTTCCGCTGTCACCCTTTCTCCCACGTTGGATTAGAAAATCAAACTGAGCGTTTAGTCATTCGGAAAGGACAATAAACAGTGTACAGCACGCACCTGGCGCACTGAAAAAGAACCCATGGCAACGACAGTGTTGTCCTCTGACAAAATTCTGTAGTGCTCCACCCTGGTAGCTACACGGATATGACCAAGTGGGTTTATTGCTGAATGGTTTGTTTGGCTTGGTGGTAGACACGGTAGACCGATAGACAATTCCGCAACAGCTGAGGGGTTAAAAAGCTGAGGGGTTAAAAGGGTTAAAAAGCTGAGGGGTTAAACAGCGTCAGACATGCAATCTGAGGGTCCTGGGTTCGAATTCCGGTCGCCTTGCCTGTTGGATTAAGTGTGGAGATTTTTCTGATCTCCCAGGTCAACGGATGTACAGAACCTGCTAGTGCTTGGACCCCTTCGTGTTGTATACACAGTGCCTGGACCCCTTCGTGTTGTATACACAGTGCTTGGACCACTTTGTGTTGTATACACAGTGCTTGGACCACTTCGTGTTGTATACACAGTGCTTGGACCACTTTGTGTTGTATACACAGTGCTTGGACCACTTTGTGTTGTATACACAGTGCTTGGACCCCTTTGTGTTGTATACACAGTGCTTGGACCACTTCGTGTTGTATACACAGTGCCTGGACCCCTTTGTGTTGTATACACAGTGCTTGGACCACTTTGTGTTGTATACACTGTGCCTGGACCCCTTTGTGTTGTATACACAGTGCTTGGACCACTTTGTGTTGTATACACAGTGCTTGGACCACTTTGTGTTGTATACACAGTGCTTGGACCCCTTTGTGTTGTATACACAGTGCCTGGACCTCTTTGTGTTGTATACACAGTGCCTGGACCACTTTGTGTTGTATACACTGTGCCTGGACCTCTTTGTGTTGTATACACTGTGCCTGGACCCCTTCGTGTTGTATACACAGTGCTTGGACCCCTTCGTGTTGTATACACTGTGCCTGGACCCCTTTGTGTTGTATACACAGTGCTTGGACCACTTTGTGTTGTATACACAGTGCCTGGACCACTTCGTGTTGTATACACAGTGCTTGGACCCCTTTGTGTTGTATACAGTGCCTGGACCACTTTGTGTTGTATACACAGTGCCTGGACCACTTTGTGTTGTATACAGTGCCTGGACCACTTTGTGTTGTATACACTGTGCCTGGACCCCTTCGTGTTGTATACACAGTGCTTGGACCCCTTTGTGTTGTATACACAGTGCCTGGACCACTTTGTGTTGTATACTGTGCCTGGACCACTTTGTGTTGTATACACAGTGCCTGGACCTCTTTGTGTTGTATACACAGTGCCTGGACCACTTTGTGTTGTATACACAGTGCTTGGACCCCTTTGTGTTGTATACACAGTGCCTGGACCACTTTGTGTTGTATACACAGTGCCTGGACCTCTTTGTGTTGTATACACAGTGCCTGGACCACTTTGTGTTGTATACAGTGCTTGGACCACTTTGTGTTGTATACACAGTGCTTGGACCACTTTGTGTTGTATACACAGTGCCTGGACCTCTTTGTGTTGTATACAGTGCCTGGACCCCTTCGTGTTGTATACACATGCATAAAAATCAAATGCAGTTGTTAAAGGCCCCGTAATCATACCTAGCACTCGCAAACCTCAGAAAATGGAGCATGGCTGCCTGCCTGGTGGGGGTTAAAACAGTCATCTACGTCCAGTAAAAGCCTCACAAGGCCGTCCGTACTTGTGAACGTGGAGGCCCCAGCCCCTAAACTCGGAAGGAGGAGGAGGAGAAGGAGGAGGAGCAGGAGGAGGAAGAGGAGGTGTAGGAGAAGAAGAAGAAGCAGGAGGAGAAGACAACTTGTCTGGCACTGTGCCCGGCGGGCGCCTTGACCTCCCCTTGCTGGTTGCTGCGTTGGAGAGAGAGAGAGAGAGAGAGAAAAAAAGGGGCCGATAAATGAGTGATGTATTCTCTGTGTGTGTATGGCTTCATTCTGGCCGTGTCCTGTTTTTCTTTCTCCCCTCATATCAAGCAAGGGGGGGGGGGACGGCGGGGAGGGGGGTTGGGGGTGGGGGCGGGGAGGTTTGCGGTGCACGCGTCCGAACAGAATCTGGTCCTTGAGGCTAAAGGATGGAGGAGGAGGTGTGGTGGTGGTTGTGGTAGTGGTGGTGGTGGTGGCCAAGTGTTTGTGTGGTTGGAGAAGACAGGGGAAGGGAGGGGGCTTGGGGGGTGGGGGGTGGAAGGGGGGTGATGATCGTTCCACGCCTTGCCTCTATCCTTCTGCCCTTCTTTCTTCCATCATC
>NC_134881.1:2839127-2851627 GCF_041734735.1 Babylonia areolata | reverse complement strand
TTATATAAAATTCGTGAGTCATACTACTCGTATGAATGTCCTACCAGGTAGAGCTGAGGCAATGTCCTGTTTTAATTTCCTAAATTCGGGGATCTATTTTTACTTAGCGACAATGTTAGTGCTCAGATGAAACTGTGTTACTAAAAGTAGGTTTTGCAACCCATCTTCATGGGGTTTTGGACTCTATTGAGAGTGTTATTGCACTGGCAATCTTGATACAGATTCAGTCGCTTAACTAACGTGCATCCATCCTAGGTCCCAAAAATCGTGTGCAATGACAAGTTCGTTCAGACTGTGCCGATGAGAGAGTCGCTCTTTCCGTTTCTGGTCCCTCACCATGCAAAGGTAGAAAAGAAAAAAGAAAAGAACATGGCGTCATGAGACAAATGTACGTGTTGATGATATGGTTCATTTCGCGTCGTATTGTGTCTGATTCTTCATCAGAAGGGTTGATTACACGTATCATTTTGCATTATTAAGCCTTCATTGCAAAACACGTGAAACTGTTCGTTTTGATAGGTCCCAGGATTTAGGACACTAAAATAAGAGATTACCTAGAGTTAAGTTTGACAAGGACATATTGGCAAGAAAACAAGAACCCCCAAACCCAAAAGACAACACAAGAAAAAACAGAAACAAAAAACCCCATGAAACTCAAGTTGTTCAGCACTTGGATCTTTCTGTACTCTCTCATCCAACAATTATGGATCCACTCTGTCGACTCTGCAATCGCAGATCCACCTAAGCCCTTAAAATAGTCTCTGTAAAATGACTATCAAAACAGTCCTCCTCAAACCATCACGATTAGATAAACAAGACAATAAATCACTTGCTCTCTTACCTTTGCGGGAAGCGTTTTCTGTAAACAAAGGAAATTTGATGCAAAGAATTATGCCAAGAACTATCCCGACTAACCTAGCATCAGGTTTCATTTCAACGGACGAGATTGTAGCAAACTTTAGAGCCGTGTTCCAAGGAACGACTTGTTCAAATCTAGCCTGTCCCACTCTGGCAGTCGCTTTGGAACCAGCCCCCACCATGTATCAGATCGCTCAGTGGCACATCATCCCGTAGGAGACACCTTACTCTGTGTTTGGATAACACCCGTCAGTGCTGTTGATTCTGTTGTTAATACTGTTGTTTATATTTTGCACTCTGTATTATCCTTATTCCATGCACCGGTTCACCTTCCGTTCTGAGCAGGCTTACTTCTGACACACGCACGCGTTTCATTTGCATTTATTTTCATTTAATTTGCGATTATGAAATCTCTCTCTCTCTCTGTCTGTCTGTCTGTCTGTCTGCCTGTCTGTAACTCCTATAAAGTTCATCCCATATTGACAGTTTCCCATTGATTGTTTTTGTATGTGTCAAGCATTCTGTAACAGTTGTGTGTGTGTGTGTGTGTGTGTGTGTGTGTGTGTGTGTGTGTGTGTGTGTGTGTGTGTGTGTGTGTGTGTGTGTGTGTGTGAGAGAGAGAGAGAGAGAGAGAGAGAGAAGGTTAAATTGGATGCTGATGGTTTGTGTCTATTTTTATGGAGAACAGACCCTGTATAGGGCGGCTCATACTTGATCATAGCCTTTTCCTGTCCATAGATTGTGTTTGCGTGTATCATGCAATACGTGACAGGAGTGTGTGTGAAGAAGGGGTCTGTGTGTGGAGGGAGTGGGAGGGGGGAATCAAATTGCATGCTCATGGTTTATGTTTATTGCTATCTAGAATAGACCCTATGTATAGGACGGGGACTGGATGGAAAAAAAAAAAGAAGAACCCCCCCCCCCCCCCAACCCCCCCCTCCCCCAAAACCGCATTATTGTTTATCGATTGTCCTGGAAAATAAAGAATTTGCCTTGCGTTGCTTTGCCTGGTCCACACAGTAAGTTTCTGTCCTTCATTATGCAGATGTAGATACGACACATTCCCCGTTAATGCAGAAAACTAGATTACGGATCGACTCAACGTTTGGCACTTGCGGACAGACACATGCTGTGGCCTAATTCTGCCCCGTGCACTTGAAGAGAAGCTAAGTTATATAAAGCTATGACGAGGGGAGAGAAGAAGCTGCCGAAATGTGTCTGACTTCAGCAACTGAACATCACTTCCGTGTTTGGTAATAAATTGGCATCGCTATAGTTGTTGTTTTTTCGTCATTGCACAGCCCACGTTTTCCTGGTAATTTTCCGCTCCCATCAGTCGTGATTTAATCTGTGTGTCTGTCTGTCTCCCTCCCTACCTCCCCCCCTCTTACCTCCATCTTCTTTAATGTTTCGCTGATTTCCATTACACCACAGTAACAAAGTCGACTTGTTTAATGTTGATGTGCTTAGGGTCCAGAACGATCAACTTGATGAATGTATTATTAGTATGAATATTAAACTGACCAACGAACCAACCACCTTCTGTATTGTATTACTCTTTGTCACAACACATTTCTCTCTGTGAAATTCGGGCTGCTCTCCTCTGGGAGAGCGCATCGCTACACAGAGAGCGCCACCCTTTTTATGTTTGTTTTTCTGCCTTATTTATTTTCCCGTCAAAGGGGATTTCTTTACAGCATTTTGTCAGGAACCCTTTTGTTGCCGTGGGTTTTTTTTTTTTACGTGCGCTAAGTGCATGCTGCACACGGGACATCGGTTTATCGTCTCCTGAATAACTAGCGTCCAGACCAACACTTGAGGTCTAGTGGAAGGGGAGAAAACACTGGCGATTTGGGGATTCGAACCAGAGCGCTCAGATTCTCTCGAGCGCTTCTTACGCGGACGCTTTACCACTTGGCCAACCCTCTACTGTGTTTCAAGCAGAGACCCCCCCACCCCCACCCCCCGGGGCCATTCGCTACCTGACGGAGTGAGAGGGAGAGAGGGGGAGGAAGAGGGAGGGAGAGGGAGGCAATGGTCAAGCCATACTGTAGTGTTGCCGTGACTGTGATTTGCATTCATGATTGATGAGGAGACGACCGGTGGTGTCACAGGTGATTGAGTCGTACAGCGGAACACTTCACTGCGGAGCGGCGCCACTCGCGACGCGTGACGCGTCATAGATTATGATGATCAAGTCGGTTGACGGGACGCTGCTGAACCGGATGTCAACGGGCCGTGTGCAAACAAAGAGATATAGGTGACCCGGATGTCAACGGGCCGTGTGCATACAAAGAGATATATTGATGACCCGGATGTCAATTGGCCGTGTGCAAAGATATATTTAATCTGTTTTATTTTATTTATTTATTCATTTATTTATTAGTTTGTCTATTTGTTTATTTATTTATTATTTCGCCCCTGAAGATCGTTGTTCATCATCACTCACATCACTGCACGTATACTAGTACACATAATTTTATGTAAGCATTTCATGTAGAGAAACTTATTAAAAAAAAGTCACCGACTCCCAAATAAGTGAACACACTCAATGCAAATGGAAGCAGCGAAGTACTCTATAACGCCAAGTCTTTGTGAAGAAAGCAGAGAACGAACCATAACCACCCTTAGTTAAGGTGAAGTGGTTCGGGGCTTCCGTCTTGGTTCGGTGAAGGTTTTCGTTGTCATGGGACACAATGCACACTGTGTGAGAGTTTATTTATTTATTTATTTGAAGTGTGATTGCTCGTTTTGACAGATAACCTCTTTCTTCACAGTTGAACAGAACACCTTGACCTTTTTAAAAAAAAACAACACATATCACGTGCAGACAGACGGACTGACAGGCAGGCAGGCAGGCAGACAGACATACAGGCAAGCAGAGAGGCAGACTAATGGACGGACTGGTGGGCAGACAGGCATGCATGCATGCAGGCAGGCAGGCAGGCAGAATGATAGGCAGACGGATGGACATGCAGACAGGCAGACAGACAGACAGGCAGACAAACAAAGGCATACGAGGGGACAAACAGAGAGACAGAGATGCAGGCAGGCCAACACAGACAGGACAGACATATAGGCAGACGGACAGACACAGACAGACAGCCAGCCAGACATATAAGCAGACAGACGGACAGGCAGGCAGGCAGACAGACAGACAGAGACAGCCAGACAAACAGGCAGACGGACAGACACAGACAGACAGACAAATAGGCAGACGGACAGACACAGACAGACAGACATATAAGTAGGCAGACGGACAGACAGGCAGACAGCAGACAGACAGACAGACATAATTATAGGCAGACAGAGCCACATTCTTCCCTTCAAACCCTTTGCTGCAGTTATTAAACCAGCAACAGACCCCGTTCACAGCAATAAAAGCGATGCACAAAAAAGATAGCTCCACAGCGCTGCGCGGAGAAAGGCCAGCTAGTGTGTTGTGGTGTTCACTTCATTCTGGATGCTTCGGCCGTCATAATGCATGCATGCTGCACTGGAATGCCTCTGACGTGTGTGTGTGTGTGTGTGTGTGTGTGTGGCATGAAAGGATATTCTGTGTGCAGTGGTTGGGGAATGCCTTTTGCCGTGTCTGCCTGACATTTGCCCCGGTCTCCATCAATGTGCACGCTCTGCGTTTCGTTTTGTTTTGTTTTTTTCCTTTTTTTGTGTGATGTTGTTTCGCAGTAAGTCATGTTTGTAAACAGGTGCGCGCGCTCGCTCGCGTGCAGGCATACACGCACGGAAAAACACCTCTTACACACATGTTCACACACACGCCCAGACACACAGACACAGACACACACACACACATGCGCGCGCGCGCGCGCGCACACGCACGCACACACACACATACACACATGCTCGCGCATGCACATGCATACATACAGACGCTCGCCCCCAGCCCCCCACCCTCCGCACACACACACACACACACACACACACACACACACACACACACACACACACTCACGCCCCTCACACACACACACACACGCGCGCGTGCTTGCACGCGCGCACGCACACACGCATAAAGACATGCACACACTTCTGTGTATATTTGCAAAAACAAGCGAAAGAAAGAGGGATGGATTGGAAGGTGGGTACAGAGAGAGAGAGAGAGAGAGAGGGGATGGGGGGAGGGGGAGAGACTGTGAATGTTTTATTCAAAAGGTCTTAGGCATTATTTGAAAGGGAAAGCACATAATTCAGGTGAGACACGTATCCCCAGAGAGAGAGAGAGAGGGGAGAGAGAGAGAGAGAGAGAGAGAGTCATAAATATCGTTACTGAAAGAATCCCGTGTGTGCTTGTGTTAGTTCTGTTTCGCATGTTTAAAGATCACGTTGACATAAGTTTACAGTTGGGCCAACAGCAAGGTGAAGAGCTGTATGATCAATGGTTTCTCCACTGCAGTGGGAAGTCATTTACAGTTCATCTTTTGTGAAGGACTACGTGTCTGAAATCGGAGTCAAGATTCCACTGGCTCTTTGAGCTGCAGCCTTGGGGGATAGTTGGTCTCTGGCAACCATCCCAGCGCCGACTGTCCCTAAAATCCTCTTGGCCGAGAGAGTGGGGATGTAACTTGGGCAAGACACTCTCCACTAAAATCAAATTCTGGCTGAGATAGTTAGGACAGCAGTTGCCTCCTTTGCTGTTCTGATGGTCATAGTCGGACATAGTCGGACACGACTGACTATCATACAGGATGTTATATTTAAAGATTCTGTGGATGGTATTCGCACTCCATAAACCGCGGGCAGACTGTGTGGGAGACCTGTTTCATCTGGAACAGGGGGCAACATCATTATTGTAAGTGATTGAAAACGCCATTGATCTGTGACTGGCGTCTTTACCGATCACTTGCCATGAAGGGGTGGCAGGTCACCGGCATTGCCGGAATGTCTGAGGGGTCCACAGGGGACGTAACTACAGTCATATCACACTGCTGGCTCCCTTCCTCAGGCAGAAATCACACGGCCCCCAGGGAATTCTCGCACACGTTCTTAGCAATGCATGTATACATTCACTGCATGCACAGTGAATACATAAAAAGCATACATTCATTCATACACACACAGACACACACACACATGCATACATATATACATCTCTCTCTGTATATCTGTGTGTGTGTGTGTGTGTGTGTGTGTGTGTGTGTACAGCACATACATAATAGATATACTTACTTAGACGTATACATACACACACATATTGATATAAATGCAAATAAATACATACGCAGATGGCAAAAACCTTCACACATATTTGTAAAGATGTGTGAACATTATAAGGAGGCACTAAGGATGCGCTCCATGAGATATACATTATATTTATCTTTGAAACATTGAGGCTTGTGTGTATATCAAATGAATCAATATGGCATTCCAGAAACAACCACCAGAGTAAATAAGGCTAGTCAAATGAATCAATATGGTATTCCAGAAACAACCACCAGAGTAAATAAGGCTAGGTTTGAAGATATCTGTTCTGGGAAGAAGGATATTGCTGATCTTACATGCATTGCGGATTAGTTTGGAATCTCCTGAGAGACATGGGGGCATAACCGGACATTATCTTAAACCTAAACACCGCTTTATTATGTGTCAGTTTCTATTTGAAATAAAGAATATTTAAATCTCTATGGTCAGAAAGAGTTCATGACGAGCATTTGAGAAGGTTTGATCAATTTTCAAGCCAGTCTATGGAGACTAAATAGTCGTTTTGAAACTGTTTTCACTGTCTGAGTCCCAGAAGCATGATTAATGTACGATTGAATGTATGTTCTGGAAATTATCTTACGGCTATGTAAATATTTGTTCTGAAAAGCTTTAGCTTGGAGAGCTGATAAATCTTATGGGATATGATTTTGCCCATCATCATTATACGGCATGACCATGACAGATTATTATTGATAGTAACACCAAGAATTTTGTGGTGGTCAACTGCTTCCTCAGAGAGAGAGGAGAGAGAGAGAGAGGGGGGAGGGGGGGGGGGAGAAGAAGAAAGCAAGTGGGTAGTGCAGGTATGGAGGTATCAAGGTATGTAACGGGGTGTGTGTGGTGGCATTTTTGTGGTTGACGTGGGGCTGAAGTTGAGCCAAGAAATACGTTTGCCGTGTGCTGGGTGCTGTGTCTGCCGACTGTGCAGATAGCGGCGCCGTTAATCAGCCAGATTGTGAGCAGCGCTGTGAGCAGTGCTTGAGCCGAACTTTGAGCACGGCAAGACACAGCATGGCGCACAGCCTGTTGGAAGACTGTTGTTGCCTGCATCATCAGCAGTTATTAGTGCTGTGGCCCACTCTTCTTCTGCTGGTTTCACTTTAACGTCTTTCTACTTCAAGTAGTGTGTGTGTGTGTGTGTGTGTGTGTGTGTGTGTGTGCGCGCACGCGCGCGATCGCACGCAGTAGCACAAGAATACCCCCTTGTGCTCCCTGTCCCTCCACCCCTCTCCCCCACCTCACCCCCCCACCCCTTTCACAAACGTAAAGCTAATTACCTGAAAGTAGAAAAGGAACTGAATCACATGTTGTTTTATGAGCACGCATGGGGCGTTTTCACATTGACATCATCTGGTAAAGGTTTTTGGTGCATCGTTGGAAGACACACACACACACACACACACAAAAAGGGGGAGGGGGGGGGGGGAAGAAGAAAAGAAAGAAAAGAGCGAGTTTCGCGGTGGTTACTGGCCTCTTTTCCTTTCCTGTCAACGAGGACGTTCCCATATGTTTGTAATTTGATAAAAAGTTGATCGTGTGCCTGAAGCCCACTGGGTGATTCACATTGTTCTCCGTGAACCTTTCTGTGGGCCTTACTCCATCACGTAACGCTCTTCACCCCGGCTGCAGTATAAGCGCCAAGAAATCTTCTCCAGGAAATGTTCAGTCCGGAGTGAGCCAGGTGACTCCGTTCGTTCCGGGTCCGGCTTGCTGTGTTCATCCCCTCTCTCACACACTTCTTCCCCTGTCTCTCCAACAAATCCAGTATGATAACTAGTATTGTGCAATCAGCGACCATCTACCTGAATATCTAGCCATCAGCCCCATCCACAGGTGATATACGGCTTCTGCTCAAATGTGTGTGTGTGTGTGTGTGTGTGTGTGTGTGTGTGTGTGTGTGTGCGCGCGCACAGGCCTACTGAACTAAACTACCCCAGCTCATATTTTGAATGTAAACGAATAGCAGCACTATTCACACACACACACACACACACACACACACACACCACACACACACACACACACACCACACACAACAACACACACAGCCAACCACACACACACACACACAACACACACACACACACACACAACACACACACACAACACACACAACACACACACATACACATACACACACACACCACACACACAACACACACACACACACACACACAACACACACACACACACACACACACACACACACACAACACACACACAAACACACACACACACACACACACTGTCACTGGTGCACCTCAGCGATAGCGTTTGATGTGTCCTAAACGTCTGAAATGATAGTCCCAGCACTATCTCACTTAAAACGTCTCGCTGAAATCGCTGTGCGGTAGCGAGAAGATGGTTCAGAAAGTCTGGAGCACCGAGATATATGTTTACACTGTCATAATTATGTGTATGGTCTGGAGCAACACTCCTCGGCAGCTGGTTCACACTGGACACATCTGTGGGGTCAGTGCATGTCCGCGATATCACTTCATATACTTGTGAAGGCCACTTATCTCAGGTGATTCGGCTGACCGAGAATAATTGTAAAAAAAAAAAAAAAAAAGAGAGGAAAAAGCCGGACATGGCGGGCGTTGTTCAAGAGGGGGCCTGGAGGGGATTCGCAAGGGGGGTGGGGGGAAACGAAACGAAACGAAATTCTATTTCACCAGGGTAATGAGATAAGCAAGTACACATGCTTTTTTCCACCCAGCCCTGGACAAAGAGAGAAAAAAGAAGAAAACACACACACACACACACACACACACACACACACACACACACACACACAAAACAAGAAAACAAAAAACGCGCACAAATTCGCAATTATCAAGTACAAGAAAAAGGGGAAAAAAAAAGAATTAAGTACTATTCAAAAAAAAAAATAAAATAAAATAAAAATAGACAAAACAAAACAAAACAAAACAAAAAACGGGGAGGCGGGGTGAGTGGGAGGGGCAGGAGGAGGAGGAGGAAGAAAGGCATGAAAACAGGACATCAGCACACCCACGTCACCACATCCACGTCACCACACCCACGTCACCGCCGATACCCCGTCCTTCACGCGGGCACCGATAGAGCAGCGTCAGTGTTATTACGACGCAGCGTGGGTCAGCAAACTCACGATCCTTTCAGAAGGAATCGGACACCTCCACACATCCACCATGTGGCATGTACTGTGCACACGTGCAGAGAGATGTTGCGCAATAGCCCAGTGGTTAAAGCGTTGGCCTTTCAGTCTGAGGGTCCCGGATTCGAATCTCGGTAACGGCGCCTGGTGGGTAAAGGGTGGAGATTCGTCCGATCTTCCAAGTCAGCATGATGTGCAGACCTGCTAGTGCCTGAACCCCCTTCGTAAGCAGATCAAATAGCACTTTAAAGATCCTGTAATCCATGTCAGCGTGTGGTGGGTTATGGAAATAAGAACCTACACAGCATGCACACCCCCGAAAACGGAGTACGGCTGCCTATATGGCGGGGTAAATAAACAAAACGGTCACACACGTGAAATGTTACATGTCTGTCTGAGTGTGTATATGTGCGTGCCTGAAATCTGACTGAATGACACAGGAAACGAACGATGAGCGCCCAATGGCAGCCGTCAATCGGCTCTACCCACGTAGGCAGCCTGTTGTGCAAATAACAGTGAGTTTGTAAAGCGCCAAGAGCTTGGTCCCCGACGGAGGATCGGCGCTAGATAAGTAGAGAGGAAGATGCGGAAAGAACGGGTGACGTCGGCGTGCCTCAGCAAACTGACGAACTACGGGAACAGCGCCAGCGCAATCTGAGGCGCGTTTCCTAATCACTAGAACTCTTGCGTGCTGGTGGCGAGAGAGCGAGTAGAGTGGCGAGAGAGCGAGTAGAGTGGCGAGAGTGCGAGTAGAGTGACGAGAGTGCGAGTAGTGCGAGTAGAGTGGCGAGAGTGCGAGTAGAGTGGCGAGAGTGCGAGTAGTGCGAGTAGAGTGGCGAGAGTGCGAGTAGTGCCAGTAGAGTGAGTGGCGAGAGTGCGAGTAGTGCGAGTAGAGTGACGAGAGTGCGAGTAGAGTGGCGAGAGTGCGAGTAGAGTGACGAGAGTGCGAGTAGAGTGGCGAGAGTGCGAGTAGAGTGACGAGAGAGCGAGTAGTGCGAGTAGACTGACGAGAGACGAGTAGAGTGACGAGGGCGAGGAGGACATGCGCAACGAGACCAATACGAGGCGGGAAGTGGATTTTATGCTTACCTCGCGGCAAAGTTTGATCTGAAGGCTTCCTAGCCCTGACTCGCGAGAACCTTGCCACTCTTGCCACGAGGCGGAAACAAGAAACGCACCTTCCTCGCGCGTCTCGCGAGAACCTTGCCTAACTAGCGTGTAGGAAACGCACCTTTGCTGTCCTGAACAGTGACACCCTCTCGGACCCTGAACTGCCGTCAGTGGCTGTGTGTTTTATCAGTTCAGGCCGGAAGTCGCTGTGTGTTTTATCAGTGCAGACCGGAAGTCGCTGTGTGTTTTATCAGTGCAGACCGGAAGTCGCTGTGTGTTTTATCAGTGCAGACCGGAAGTCGCTGTGTGTTTTATCAGTGCAGGCTGGAAGTCGCTGTGTGTTTTATCAGTGCAGATTGGAAGTCGCTGTGTGTTTTATCAGTGCAGACTGGAAGTCGCTGTGTGTTTTATCAGTGCAGGCTGGAAGTCGCTATGTGTTTTATCAGTGCAGACTGGAAGTCGCTATGTGTTTTATCAATGCAGACCAGAATTCGCTGTGTGTTTTATCAGTGCAGACCAGAAGTCGCTATGTGTTTTATCAGTGCAGACTGGAAGTCGCTATGTGTTTTATCAATGCAGACTGGAAGTCGCTATGTGTTTTATCAATGCAGACTGGAAGTCGCTATGTGTTTTATCAGTGCAGACTGGAAGTCGCTGTGTGTTTTATCAGTGCAGACCGGAAGTCGCTGTGTGTTTTATCAGTGCAGACTGGAAGTCGCTGTGTGTTTTATCAGTGCAGACTGGAAGTCGCTATGTGTTTTATCAGTGCAGACTGGAAGTCGCTATGTGTTTTATCAGTGCAGACTGGAAGTCGCTATGTGTTTTATCAATGCAGACCGGAAGTCGCTGTGTGTTTCATCAGTGCAGACCAGAATTCGCTGTGTGTTTTATCAGCACAGGCTGTCAGTGGCTTTGTGTTTTATCAGTGCAGACCGGAAGTCGGAAGAGACTGACAGGAAATTGTCTGGCTTTTTTTCTTCTTCCTCCTTCCGCTCTTGGAGACATGATAGTTCACGTCACTTCCGGTGGGATCCCCGCGTCTGTCGTCACCATGGAGATAGGGGGTCGGTGCTGGTTTGTCAACCTTCCTCTGACTGCACTTCATCATACTGGTCTGGCTGGTCAGGTTTATCGAGCACTGGTAAACATCCCCCTTTTGTCAATAATCATGTTGCGATAACATTCCCATAATTATCATAGAGTAGCACAAATATGCCCCCCCCCCTCCCCTCACGAGGGTGTTGGTACACCCCCCCCCCCCCGCCCCCCTCCATCCCCCAAGAGGATGTCGGGGGTGGGTTTTTCAGATATAAATAGTGTCCTGACGGTGTGGAAATCATCTGCCTGAATCGCCAATTTTCTATGGCTGTGTCTTCGCGTCAGCCTTGTATTCCTTTCTCTCCCCTGTTTTTTCCCATTCTTTTTTTTACCTTCATCACAGGTTCGCTTATCTGTTTAAAAAG
Organism: Babylonia areolata; assembly: GCF_041734735.1. Classification (NCBI taxonomy): domain Eukaryota; kingdom Metazoa; phylum Mollusca; class Gastropoda; order Neogastropoda; family Buccinidae; genus Babylonia; species Babylonia areolata. Next base: position 2,839,840 of record NC_134881.1, on the reverse strand, counting down.
AAAAATCAATCATTTGTTTACTATCAGCTTCTTTGTTTTCATCTTATCATTATCGGTTGAAGCTTCAGTGAAAAGATATTAATTTCTTCCTGTTGAGTGAGAATGAACTCGTAAAAGTTCTGTTTCCGGTTGGATGTTGTGTAATAACCAACATAACTCAACACGTTATTGTTGCACCAGCTGCCTTTTCTGGCTTGCTGCTGGCAGGGTTCTCTTCATTCATCAGATTAAGCATGGTTATCTGCCCTGCTTCACGCAGCTGACGGCGGGATTTTTTATTTATTCATTTAATCGTGCGTGGCTATCTTTGGGGGCTGCCTGATGTAGGCGATGCGTCAGCGCCAATATTAGCGGTGCGCGTCAAACCCAGTCCACCCTGATAACATCCCACCCGGGGTGACTGCACCCAGGTCCTCACGCCACCTGTCTGCCGTCAGGAGTATCGTTACATCAGGGGGGGGGGGGGGGGGGGGGGGGGGGGGGGGGGGGGCAACTGGTAACTGGAAACGCTGTTGATTGCAAAGATAGAGTCGTAATTGACTGATAACATCAACGGAGAGCGTTGGTAGCAGGTGGGCAGATGACCCAACTTTCAAACTGCACGAAAAGGAAGTGTGCTCACTACTGGGGGGAAGGACAGGAACTAATTGACACTACAATGGAAAATGCAACGCATTTTGATTCTCGAGTTTCTACCCAGGCAAATGACCCCG
>NC_134881.1:2809127-2834127 GCF_041734735.1 Babylonia areolata | reverse complement strand
TGATGTGGATGACGTGAACCCCACAACTGTCTCAGAAGGTGGACATTGCTGGACCTGATTGTCTCGGTGGACAAGTACGAACTGGGTTGAAAACTTCTCCTGAAACTGAAACATCCATACAAGCAAGCGTCCTTCTCGTGTTCATTCTGTTAAACTGGAGATTACCGCTCTCTGAAGTCTGTGCTTTCTTTGTTGCGGCAACAAAGGAGGGTGTCCTAATATCTTGGTGTCTTGTGACAAGGGTTGTTTCAAACTTTTCCTTTCGTGTGTAACCATGGACACCTGACTGACTGACTGACGCAGTGGTCAGGCGCCGCACGTTGTCCACGCGGACGGTCGCAGTTCGTGTAAAAGCCAACACAAGCTCGGGCCCCAGTTCACCATGTCCTCCCCGAGCAAGATGCACGACCCCATGTTCCAGTACGAGACCCACTTCCCAGAGCGCCTGTCGCGCCTTCACCTGGGCAACGAGTTCGGCCACTCGGGCTCCTTCAAGAAGCTGCGCAAGACGCGGCAGCGCACGGGCATCCGCTACAAGACGCAGCCCGTCACCTTCGACGAGATCACGGAGGTGGACGAGGACCCGGCGCCCGAGGAGAAGGGGGGCGAGGAGGGGGCCGGGGAGGGGCCGGCGAGGTCTGGCCGCGGGCTGATGGGTCAGTTCCAGGCCTTCTCCCGCTCCATGGACGGCCTGCTGCCCCGCATCCCCGAGCAGAGCGTGGAGGCTTGCTCCCTGTCGGGACCGGCCGCCCGCCGGCACCACTTCCACCATCACCACCACCACCTGGACCGGCCCCCCAGCATCCCCAGCATCCCCGAGAGGTCCGAGACGGCCGGCAGGTCCCCCGGGGTCCAGGCCGACTCTTCCTCCTCCCCCTCCGCCAACCCCTTCTTCCCCCCCTCAGCCCCCATCCCCATCCCCACCCCCGGCCCCAGAGAGGACAGGCTGCAACAAGGCCAGGCCGAGGAACAAGGGGCCGCAACCTCCTCTTCCCCTTCCTCCTCCCAGCAGGGGCAGAACACCCTGACGGTGCAAGGAGGAGTGGTGGGGGAGGAGGGAGGAGGAGGAGGGGGTGAGGCATCAGGAGCCAAGCCCATCCCCTCCCCCAACATCGGCCCCAGGCGGCAGAAGGTGACGGCCAAGGCCAAGAAGAGGCAGAAAGCGGCGGAGGAACAAGGGGCGCCCGGTACCTAGCCCTCCTCCTCCTCCCCTCACCACCCCGCCACTGGTCCTCTGGCCCCAGTGGTTGGCCTGACTCCGTGATGGTGTAGTCTGCCAGTCCGCCATGGTGCTTCTGTCTGTGTGTTACCTGGGTAGGGACGTGTTGTCAGGACTGTACGGTGTACACACCCTCTGTGTGTTACCTGGGTAGGGACGTGGTGTCAGGACTGTACAGTGTACACACCCTCTGTGTGTTACCTGGGTAGGGACGTGTTGTCAGGACTGTACGGTGTACACACCCTCTGTGTGTTACCTGGGTAGGGACGTGGTGTCAGGACTGTACGGTGTACACACCCTCTGTGTGTTACCTGGGTAGGGACGTGGTGTCAGGACTGTACGGTGTACACACCCTCTGTGTGTTACCTGGGTAGGGACGTGGTGTCAGGACTGTACAGTGTACACACCCTCTGTGTGTTACCTGGGTAGGGACGTGGTGTCAGGACTGTACAGTGTACACACCCTCTGTGTGTTACCTGGGTAGGGACGTGTTGTCAGGACTGTACGGTGTACACACCCTCTGTGTGTTACCTGGGTAGGGAGGTGGTGTCAGGACTGTACAGTGTACACACCCTCTGTGTGTTACCTGGGTAGGGGGGTGGTGTCAGGACTGTACGGTGTACACACCCTCTGTGTGTTACCTGGGTAGGGAGGTGGTGTCAGGACTGTACGGTGTACACACCCTCTGTGTGTTACCTGGGTAGGGAGGTGGTGTCAGGACTGTACGGTGTACACACCCTCTGTGTGTTACCTGGGTAGGGGGGTGGTGTCAGGACTGTACGGTGTACACACCCTCTGTGTGTTACCTGGGTAGGGGGGTGGTGTCAGGACTGTACGGTGTACACACCCTCTGTGTGTTACCTGGGTAGGGACGTGGTGTCAGGACTGTACGGTGTACACACCCTCTGTGTGTTACCTGGGTAGGGACGTGGTGTCAGGACTGTACGGTGTACACACCCTCTGTGTGTTACCTGGGTAGGGACGTGTTGTCAGGACTGTACGGTGTACACACCCTCTGTGTGTTACCTGGGTAGGGACGTGTTGTCAGGACTGTACGGTGTACACACCCTCTGTGTGTTACCTGGGTAGGGACGTGGTGTCAGGACTGTACGGTGTACACACCCTCTGTGTGTTACCTGGGTAGGGACGTGGTGTCAGGACTGTACGGTGTACACACCCTCTGTGTGTAACCTGGGTAGGGAGGTGGTGTACACACCCTGTCATTACTGCAGTAGTCGTTTCTTCGCATGTCTGTGTCAGTCAGTTCTGGAGAGTCGTTTTGTCAGGCATGCTGTACTATTTATATGATTATGGAATTCTTCTGTTTATGTATGGGACTCGTGTTTGTATTTTGTCCATTTCCCCATTTTTTTTGTGTGTGTAACATATTTAAAATGTTCAATAACAATGATAATAATTATGGAATAAAAATATTTTGAACATGTAACTTATCGTATGCAGTCTGTGTGGAAGTTTAATAATCTGCAGTGGAACACCAGTTAAGTAGATCTGTATCTACAGCAGCACAATAATCTGCAGTGGAACACCAGTTAAGTAGATCTGTATCTACAGCAGCACAATAATCTGCAGTGGAACACCAGTTAAGTAGATCTGTATCTACAGCAGCACAATAATCTGCAGTGGAACACCAGTTAAGTAGATCTGTATCTACAGCAGCACAATAATCTGGATTCGCTGTGTTCACACAGAAAGCTGCGTGTGTATGGTGTGGCGGAAGGCAGCGCCAGGGGTTAGGTATACATGTGCCAACGTTATTTCAGGACATGTTGAGGTATTTCCCCGCCTATACCGAGCCCTGGACACAGTGGCTAAGAATGAAGTCACTGCCCTGGTGGCCTGTGAAAAGCAATGGGACCTTCAACCAAAAGGTACTTCATGTTGGAAACAAATCCTTTGCTTATTTGTTGGTCAGAGTAGCAAAACAACTTGGACATATCAAGTGACATTTTTCAGGCATTCTGTCCACAGGTCTGAGAAAGACGTTCCGAGGCGTGTCAAGGTTTCGTCTGTGAGCAAAGGGGGATAAAAACAGAAGGAAAGGATTTTGTTTTGTACAGCGTTCAACAGTTAACTGCCCCTTCTGTTCCTTTGCCACGTGTCTTTCATTTCCCATGATGCCTCCGTGAACAGGAATGTCGGTGACGGCCGTGGTGACCGCTGTGAAAATGTCACTGACAGGGCAGTGAGGGCACTGTTGGACGTTATGTTGAATGTGATCACTTGGCGCTTCTTCTTCCTCTTCTTTCTTCTTCCTCTTCTCCTTCTTCTTCTTCCCCTTTACCCCGCAAAGTAGGCAGCCGCAGCCCCGTTTTCGGGGGTATGCATGCTCGGTGTTTTCTTGTTACCATACTTCACCAAACACTGGCATTGATTACCGGATCTCTTACGTGCGCATCTGATCTTCTCCATGCAGGAGATGATTTCGGGCACTAAGAAATATGCACATCTTGTTAATCTGGAAGATCGGAAAAATCTCAACCCTTAACTTTCCAGGCGTTGTAACCGGGATTTGAACACAGGACCCTCAACACTTGAACCGCTTGTCTATTGCGTCCGTCACGCAGAGGTTCAACAGGGCAAAAGAGTTGGTCCAGTGTAACAGTTATTAACGAGTTTTCGTTTAATTTCTGCCCTACTGTCCCGGGCCTCTCGTAGTTCAGAGAGCCGTGATGCGCGGCAGGTGGTCCTGTCTGCTGTCAGTGTCTACGTCAATGCCTGGCCTTTCGGTAGCTGTCGCTAAGTGCACGTGCAACGCGGAGGCTGAACACTCATCTGTGTAGTTTTTAAGGAACCTGATCACGTTTTGCAATCAACCCTTGTGTCGGAACAGGATGTCTGCAGTTTTAAAACAATTATTTTTATTTTCATTTAGTGCTCTGGTCATCGTCAATATTCTGCTGTCTTGTTTCAACGCAGTGTAGTTTTCAAAGAGAGAGAGGGATTAAGGGATTAAGTAATGGTGTAGAGGTGATGATTTCGAAGAAGGAAAGAAAATTGTTCCAGTGTTGTAGTGATGGGTATTCCTGGTATGGAGTGAAATATTCTTGGTTCTGAGGTCATCCTGGTTTGTCAGCGCTGAAGTGAGAAAGCTGTAACCATACGGGAAAGAGCTAAAAAGAACCGCCATTATTTATTTATCTATTTATTTACCATGACCGGTTCTTTCATTGGTTCAGCTGGTTGATAAAGGTGCAGTGATGTTTGTGGTGAGTCGTGTTATTGAACACAGTATTACTTCTTTTTTTTTGCCATCTAAACATTTGGTTTTTGTCAGGTTTACATAATTATGATATATCGTTATTCGTGTAACACATAAATATCGTACTGTTAAGAATTGCATTGTTTGTACAAACATGTGGCCTAAAACCCCCCTGTATATGTCTTCCTCCCCCTCGCGTTCATTAAGAGTATTATTGTATTATATTCCATATATTACATTAAAATGAACAGGCTATTATTTATTGTATTCTAATTGTGTTTATATATGAAATGGAGATACGTAAAAAAAAAAAAAAAGAAAAAAAAGAAAAAAAGCTCCATTCTGTCCATTCTCGGATATTGGCCCATTTGATGTGGGTGCACTGTGATGTGTCGTGTTTCAGTGCATGACTTCTTTGTCACGGCAGATTTCGTGGTGTGAGGGTCGTGTTTCAGTGCATGACTTCTTTGTCACGGCAGATTTCGTGGTGTGATGTGTCGTGTTTCAGTGCATGACTTCTTTGTCACGGCAGATTTCGTGGTGTGATGTGTCGTGTTTCAGTGCATGACTTCTTTGTCACGGCAGATTTCGTGGTGTGAAGGTCGTGTTTCAGTGCATGACTTCTTTGTCACGGCAGATTTCGTGGTGTGAGGGTCGTGTTTCAGTGCATGACTTCTTTGTCACGGCAGATTTCGTGGTGTGATGTGTCGTGTTTCAGTGCATGACTTCTTTGTCACGGCAGATTTCTTGGTGTGATGTGTCGTGTTTCAGTGCATGACTTCTTTGTCACGGCAGATTTCGTGGTGTGAAGGTCGTGTTTCAGTGCATGACTTCTTTGTCACGGCAGATTTCGTGGTGTGAAGGTCGTGTTTCAGTGCATGACTTCTTTGTCACGGCAGATTTCTTGGTGTGAAGGTCGTGTTTCAGTGCATGACTTCTTTGTCACGGCAGATTTCGTGGTGTGAGGGTCGTGTTTCAGTGCATGACTTCTTTGTCACGGCAGATTTCGTGGTGTGAGGGTCGTGTTTCAGTGCATGACTTCTTTGTCACGGCAGATTTCGTGGTGTGAAGGTCGTGTTTCAGTGCATGACTTCTTTGTCACGGCAGATTTCTTGGTGTGAGGGTCGTGTTTCAGTGCATGACTTCTTTGTCACGGCAGATTTCGTGGTGTGAAGGTCGTGTTTCAGTGCATGACTTCTTTGTCACGGCAGATTTCGTGGTGTGAAGGTCGGGCCACGTAGTGTAGTGGGGAGCTCGGTGCCATAACCCGGCCCACCTTTTTTTCCTTTTTTTTTCTCTCCTTTTTGTTTTGTATGTGTGTATATATCTCTTTACCTATCAGCGTGGACTTTTTCTGTAGAATTTTGCTAAGGAAACCTTTTATGTTGTCGTGGGTTCTTTTACCGTGCGCTAACTGCACTTTGCCACACCGGCCTGGACCTCAGTTTATTATCGTCTCATCCAAAAGACTAGCACACAGCCCAGCGCATGGGGGTATATCGGAGAGCGGTCTGTCTGTTGCTGGTGTGGTGGGCTTATTTGCTGGAATCGAACCCGAGACCTTCGCTTCCTAGACGGTGCTGCACGCCCAGTGAGGACTGGGTGGACCTCGCTGTGCAGCGCTGTGGAGCAAGTCTGGCTGTGACTGAGACCAAGGAGCTGTCCCATGGCGAGAAGTCCATGTCCAGTCAGCTTCCTCTCTCACCACTAATGTACTCCGTTACTCGTAGCCTGCACTGGCTGCTCATTTGGTACAGGGAGTTTGAAACAGCGTTGTATGTAAAAGAAACTGTACGAGCATTTATCCCATGAAACATGTTTTGTCCCGAGATGTATAAGAAGTCAGAATAAAAACACTTGTCAAAGGAAAATGTACAGTTAGTGATGTGTGCAATGAAATTTGTGAGCTCTGTCGAAATATGGAATTGAATATTCAGTGATGAATAAAGCTTGCACAAGTGAGTGCTTGCAAATACGTGTGTCAGAGAGAGAGAGAGAGAGAGAGATCTAAACTCGGTATCAATCTTTTGCGTCAAATTTCAAGAAAATCTTTTCTTCTTCTTGTTTGCAGTCAACCGTAATTCATCATTCACCACAAGGCCAGTTGAGTTCCCAATCCATCCGGCATCACTGACACACGACCAAATGGGCAGAATTCCCTGGTACGCCTGTACACAGCATCACAGCCAAACCATAATAAGCAATTTCCCGTCAGCAGCTGACTTCAAACTTTGTCAGGACGCATGGCATAACTTTTTGTTCAAAGAATGTTTAAAACAGGTAATGTTTTACAGACAACACTCTGTAACATAAACTCTCGCGCATATGCAAGCACGCACTCACTCAGAAAAAAACTAACTAAAAACAACAACAAAAACACAACCAAACAAACAAAAAACCACTACCTAGCACTCTTTCCATCACACACGAATGAACACAGACATCCTTACAACGGTTCAATTCAGTTCAGTTACTCAAGGAGGAGTCACTGCGTTCGGACAAATCCATATACGCTACACCACATCTGCCAAGCAGATGCCTGACCAGCAGTGTAACCCAATGCGATTAGTCAGGCCTTGAGGAGAAAAAAAAGGTACATAAACAGATAAATGGATACATGATTAAATCAATGAATGAATAAGTAAATAAACAAATGAATAAGTAAATAAATAGATAAGCTAATAACATACAACGTCCTCGTAAAACTAGCCTACACATTCTTTATATATCCCTCCTTCTCTCTCTGTGTCTCTGTCTGTGTGTCTCTGTCTGTCTGTCTTTGTTTCTCTCTGTCTCTCTGTCTCTGTCTCTGTCTCTCTCTCTCTCACCACTAAACACGCACACGCGCGCGCTGTTTCCCAGATAGTGGACCATGTGTGCATGTGACCATGTCTCAAGAAGTACCAGTCTGAGACCTGACGGCTGTCCAATGCATCGAAATTTTAATCAGCTGTAATTTCTCAGTCAAGCAGTAACATCCACCCAAATCTTGCAGTAAAACCGAGAACACATCAATTGTGAGCAGTGTGCCGGACTAGCACGTGGTTGGTTCAGAAACATGGACCTTCAGCCCGCTGACACACAGACAGACACACAGACAAGACAGACAGACAGACACACACGTGGACAAAGCACAGTCCAAACCGGTCAGAACACAAAGACCGTGAGAAAATTAACGTGACTGATTGGACGCCAAGATGTCAATGGTGCGTAGGGATTTTGTTGTTGTTGTTTTGTCCAAAGGTCAGAAGTTGTTAATGATTTGTTTCTTCCTTGTGTATTTCTTTGTTTCTTTTCCTTCTTTCGCCTGTCTGTCTTCAGGCTTTCCATCCTTGTTACCTCCCTTCTTTCTCCGCCGTCTGTTCCTTCTTTTGTTCCCCTCCTTGCTTCCTTCCTTTTCTTTCCGTCTTCCTGTCTTCTTAGTCCCTCTCCCTTCCTCACACTCCTTCCTTCCTGTCTTCCTTCCTTTTCTTTCCGTCTTCCTGTCTTCTTAGTCCCTCTCCCTTCCTTTCACTCCTTCCTTCCTGTCTTCCTTCCTTCCTTCCTTCTCTCCCCTGTCCCCTGTGTTGCCATGAGCGCCCCCTGTCAACAGTGTCCCTGATCACAGCCATTAACCTTTTCACTCCCATCCGGCAAACCCGCCCCGTCTCACCTCACGCATTTTCTGTCGCCGATGCCAGTTGTTTTTTTTGTGTTTTTTTTTTACCCCCCTTTGCTGCCAATTCTCTCCCTTGCAACAAACTGCATGTCGCCTCATCTAACATTCCCCTTTCCTCCAATTTCCCTGGCGTCGCATTGACAGAACACAGGAGAGTTGAAACAAAAAGGAAAAAAAAAGGCATCTGTTTTGCAGACAGTCACATTGCTGCAGCGAAAGGTCAGGGTCGCGAGAAACGTGTGTTTCGGTCATGACAGGGAAGAAAAGTTTGTGATATGTGGCGTTTTGATTGTTGCCGACACAAACGCTGCATACAGCTTGCTCTGCAAACGACCGACAGCAGTGGACGTGCATTATGAAACGCTGCTGACAAAACTTCAAGAGTTTGCTCTTTTCTTCTTCTCGTTAATCGGCTGTAAATACTGTCAACTTCATAGAGGCTGCGTCGTTAAAGTGCTCACTGGTCCTTCTATACCACACCGCATCAGCTTGAAAAAACAAACAAAATTTAAAAAAAAAACCAAAAAACCAAGACACACACACACACACAGCAACTAAAATTAAAAACAACAACAAAAAACGGCTACACAATAACAGCAGATACTTGACCAAAGTATAAACCTATGACGTGGTTTCAGTTTCAGTGAGGTGCCATAGTGTGGGGACTTTGTGTGGCTTCAGTTTCAGTGAGGTGCCATAGTGTGGGGACTTTGTGTGGTTTGTTTCAGTGAGGTGCCATAGTGTGGGGACTTTGTGTGGCTTCAGTTTCAGTGAGGTGCCATAGTGTGGGGACTTTGTGTGGTTTGTTTCAGTGAGGTGCCATAGTGTGGGGACTTTGTGTGGCTTCAGTTTCAGTGAGGTGCCATAGTGTGGGGACTTTGTGTGGTTTCAGTTTCAGTGAGGTGCCATAGTGTGGGGACTTACAGGTTACACCACATCTGATCAGTTAATCGAAAAGAAAAAAAGAAAGAAAAAAAAAGAAAAGAAAAGAAAAAAAGATAAAGGGGGGCAGGGGGCATTCGCATAAACGCAACGCACCTGGCAGACTAGGTAGCATACCCTAGGCATGCACCGAACATGAACTTAAAATGTTGTGAAATCTGAACAAAATAAGTATACTGAGATTAAAAAAAGAAAGAAAAAAAGAAGAAGGAAGTACCTTGAAAGCAAATGGTTGAAAAGGGCATGTGTAGACATAAAGAGGAACAATGAGAATGTTTTCATAAAAATCAGGTAGAACTTGATCGGGATTCTTTTTGAACTTGAACATCCATTGCTCACAATTATGATAATCTCTCTGCAGGACACACTGTTTTTTGTTTTGTTTTGTTTTTTGGTGTGTGTGTGTGGTAAAACTGACGTAATAGAACTTCCCGTCCCTGTTTTTTTAAAAGGTATTTTAAAATTTATTTCTTTAAACCAGTTTATTTATCTATTTATCAGATCATTTATTTGTTTATGTACTCATTTATCTATATATTTATCCTTCAGCCATATTCTGAAATACAGTCAAACACAATGCTACGAGTTCTGTACAGTTTTTCAGTGGTGAGCCCTACCCCAGTTGACACCAAACACCAAATCACATAAAAACAAACAACAACAACAAAAAAAACCCACACAAAAAAACAAGAAGAAAAAAAGGAGAAAATACAAAAGCAAAAACAAACAAAAACAAAAACAACAAGAAAGGCAAGGCCTTCAAGACTCACTTGTGATACACTTTAAAAAATATCTATGTTTTTATGTATTGAGTATAATGCATTTACGGTTATATTTATATTTTTTGTATTCTCTAAACTTGGCACTTTGATCTGATATTCAACCCAACAAAGGATCTGTCATTATTATCATTTTTTGTTCAAACAGGAACTTCTTTTGCTAAGCACGGAAGTTTTATTTATTGCAAACGCTTTGGTGTAGATAGCAGAACAAGGGAAATTACTCTGCTGGGGAACTTAGTTTGCTTTAAAATGATCTTTCTCATCTTAAACATTACATTTTGAAATTATACTCAATACATAAAAAGCTTGGATTTTAAAAAAAAAGTGCATCACAAGTGAGTCTTGAAGGCCTTGCCTCTCTTGTTTCAAAATGTAATGTTTAAGATGAGAAAGATCAGTTTAAAGCAAATTAACTCCACTAGCATTACAGAGTAATTTCCCCTTTTTACTATCTGCACCAAAACGTTTGCAAAATAAATAAAAATTCCATGCTTAGCAAAAGAAGTTCCTGTTTGAACAAAAAATGATAATAATGACTGCTCTAGCTGTTGGGTCAGAATATCAGATCAAAGTGCCAAGTTTAGAGAATACAAAAAATATAAATATAACAGTAAATGCAGTTTGCATATAATTAAGCTTCATTTTTTATTTTTTTGTGCCAATCCCAGAAGCGCAATATTGTTTTAAACAAGATGACTGGAAAGAACTGGATTTTTCCTATTTTTATGCCAAATTTGGTGTCAACTGACAAAGTAGTTGCAGAGAAAATGTCAATGTTAAAGTTTACCACGGACACACAGACACACAGACACACACACACACAGACAACCGAACACCGGGTTAAAACATAGACTCACTTTGTTTACACAAGTGAGTCAAAAACAAAACAAAACAGGTTTTTGCTTTAAAGGGATGTAACCCCTTCTCAACAAAAAGAAAGAAAGCTTTCAGAATTTCACGTTACTCTCCCTTGAAATGTCGACACCGGCTTTCATGTTGTGCACGTTTTCGGCGCTGGTGTGTATGTGTTGTTTACACAGCTGCCGATTCAGAGCTGCTCTGCAGTCCCAGAAAAGAAGGCGGCGGCGTCTGTGTGCACATCAGTTCGCACCCATCTGTGGAGTAGGTGGTTTTTAGTATTTTATTTTTTATTAAAATTAAAAAAATTTTTTTTTGACAGTTGGAGACTCTTGGCAAAAGACAGAGGTTGAGGTGACGTGTGTTCCACAATCCAATTTGAAATGAAAGCGGACAATGAGAATCTGAGGGGACTTTTCGGGGATCTTTTGTAATGCAGATGCAAAAGCATTGCTGACGTACGTTCGAGAGGGTACGATTATCAGAAGGGGGATGAGTCAAGTTGCCCGGCTTTTTTGAGGAAGTGTCTGGGTTTGTTCCAATACTGAGTACCTTTTATTTACCTGTGTGCCAGCTGAATCGGTAGCATGACAGCCATTGGCTTGAAGTTGTGTGCTTTGTTAATGGAGAAAGTTGGTTCTCTTTATTGTAGTTTGATTAGTTTGTAAGTTTACATGATGTCTACTGTCTACAGACTCGGCGAAAAACATGCAGTCACAAAGTACTGAGCGTGTCGTGCTGAGACCGAAAGTAGAAGCCGATACTGAGGAGCAGCGGAAAACAAACACACGTCTAGCTCCAGGTTTGGGGGCGGATACGTCAGTGGAGGATATCTAAAATTTTCAACAGGATCAGTGTCCGTGCAGCAGAGCAGCTTTTCCAAACCCCCCATCTCTCTCCCATCTCTCTCCCATCTCTATCTGCCTCCGTACTCCTCAACACCTCCAGTGCCGCCTAGAACCCACATGTTCATGTGTGTTCGTGCACGCGCGCGCTTGACACTCACACACACACACACACACGCACGCACGCACACGCACATGCAAACACATACGCGCGCGCGCACACACACACACATATATATATATATATATATATACACAGGCGCGCGCGCGCGCCATGCCCACACACGCATGCACGTCCGTTCACGCCGGAACACACACACACACACACACACACACACACACACACACACACACACCGCCAATCTAAAATTGATTAAGATCACGGTTGTTTAAATATTATCAACTGACGGGACATTAACTTCGACCTCTATTGAACCATCCATCCATGAACAGCTGAAAAGCCCTTCCTCTCTGTCACACACACACACACACACACACACACACACACACACACACACACACACACACACACAGAGAGAGAGAGAGAGAGAGACAGACAGACAGACAGACAGAGAGACAGACAGACAGACAGACTGACAGAAAAAGAGACATAAAAGAGAGAGAGAATGAATAATGAAATTCGTATTCTCTTTCTCGCTCTGTCTGTATGTCTGTTTCTCTCTTTCCCTGGCCCCCCACACCCCCCCCCACCCCCACCCCCAACCCCACACACCCTCTCTCTCTCTCTCTCTCTCTCGTTCCTCTCTGTCTCTCGCCCCGTCTCTCTTTCTCTCTCTCTCGTTCCTCTCTCTCTCTCGTTCTCCCCCCCCCCCTCTCTCTCCATTGCCCGCACATACATTCACAGATCGCGGTTCATTAAACGTCAATAACTAAACAACCCTTTCACCCGTTTCCCCTTCCGACACTTACAGGGGAGACAACAGCGCCGCCCGCTGTGCACACCCACAGTCGGTCAGCAGTTTTGTCCCCTATTGTTGCTGCACGTGGGTTTGGGTGCTAGCGGTCAAGTGTGTGTTGGTTTGTGTTGTGATGAAAAAAGCCGCGAATGGTGTCGTTTTGTTGGTTTTAGTATCTCCCTTCGTCCAATGTCACCAGTGGTATCATTCTCATCTTTCACAGGTGTGGGTCAAACAGTCTTTTACTTCCTTTTTTTAAATTTTATTTGTACGATTCCTTTTTTGTTCTGTTTATTTCTTCCGCTCTTTGCTGCTTTGTTTTCATTCATTCATTCATTCTGTCTTTCTTGTTTCCTCTTCTTTTCCTCAGAGCCTGACCAGCACGTTAGGGTCTTTCGTGGGTCAGGCATCTGCGGTCCCTCCTTTTTTCTTACTCTATTTTTAAAGCTATGTGGTATATGAATCAATCCGTACGGCTTCGAGGTTTCCTTCAAGATGAAACGTTTCTGTTCTGGTCTTTCTTTCTTTCTTTCTATCTTTCGTTCTGTGTTTCTTTCTACCAGATGGTGAAGTCGTGTCATTAGTTCGCTCTCCGACTCCCCATGAGAGAAAGAGAGAGAGGGGAGAGAGAGAGAGAGAGAGAGAGAGAGGGAGAGACAGACAGACAGACAGACAGAAAGAGAGAGAGCGAACGAACGAACGAACGAATCTTTTTCAATGAGGGAAGTGGAATAAGTATGCATATACTTCTTTTTTTTAATTTTTTTTTTACATCCAGCCCTCAGGGCAAAGAGAAATAAAATAACAAAATGTTCACAAGATAACAAAAGGCTATAGAAATACATACATGACATTTAAATACACTCAACTGCACAGTAAACATTTACAGGTACATAATCATGATACCTGCATTCAATCATGCACACACACACACACACACACGCACACACACACACACACACACACACACACACACACACACACACACACAGAGAGAGAGCGTTGGAGGAGTGACTAGGGCAATACCGACCCCAGGAAAAAAACACCACCACTTACGGCAGACACCACCATCATCAGACCTTCAACACATGATCAGGAATGATCAAGAACACGCAGCGCGTCACACACGACACAACAAACACAGCGAAGACAGTACAAGGTCAAGGCCATCAGCGATTAACTTAACTGTTCGCACTGCACGTGACTCTCGTGTCGCGAGGTGAGAAAACAGATGTCGAACTACACGATTCTTTCCCCCCCCGTCTCCACGTGTCAGGGAGAGAGAAATCGCCAGGAAATCTTGTGGTGTTGGTAACATTACTTAAAAATTTTTTTTCTTTATGTTCATATGGTTCACAAACAGCCCTGCATTTTTTTTTTTAATGGATGTGACGGTTCAAATCTAATCCTGTAGCCGCTGTGTTGCTTTGCGGCCACTGACACAGATATGACGAAATGAAATGTACACACGTGACACCAGCAATCAGCTGTACTCAGACCACATCGAACAGGACAGCGGTGTATGTTCGCATTTCGACCAGCAAGCTGTTAATACCGGCCACCCCCCTTCTTCAGCTAGAATTGACCAGCAGAAAATGAAGTGATGTTAAGAATTTATTCTTCTTATTCATCTTGTTGTTGTTGTTGTTGTTGTTGTTGTTATTGTCGTTCTTCTTCTTCTGCTTATTCTTCTTCATGATACTACTACTACTACTACTACTACTACATCTACTGCTGCTGCTGCTACTACTACTACTACTACCCTCATTTGACGCAACTTCCCATATAATGATCCCTGTCCCAAATGAAACAACAGAGTATTATGGCATACAAAAGCATATGAAAAATACTTCTCCTCCACTTTCTTCCTCTTCTTCTCCTTCTTCTTCCTCTTCTTCTTTACCTCCTCCTCCTTCTTCTTCCTCTTCTTCTTTACCTCCTCCTCCTCCTCCTTCTTCTTCCTTTTCTTCTTTACCTCCTCCTCCTCCTTCTTCTTCTTCTCCTCCTCCTCCTCCCTCTTCTTCTTTACCTTCTCCTCCTCCTCCGTCTTCTTCTCCTCCTCCTCCCCTCCTCCTCCTCCTTCTTCTTCTTTACCTCCTCCTCCTCCTCCTCTTTCTTCTCCTCGTCCTCCCCTCCTCCTTCTTCTCCTCCTCCCCCTTCTTCCTCTTCTTCTTCCCCTTCTTCTCCTCCTCCTCCTCCTTGTTTTTGTTGTTTTTTTCCCCCGGAAAGGATTCCTAACGCGCCATTCTCTTTTCCCATCCCGGCTGTTTTCTGTGAAGGATAAGGTCCGTCTGTCTATACCTCGGTTTCTTTCTCTTTGTCACACACACACACACACACACACACACACACACACACACACACACACACACACACACACACACACAGAGCCATACAGACGCACACAGACATAGACACACAGATACACAGGCACAGACACAGACAGACAGACAGACAGACACACACACACACACACACACACACACACTCTCTCTCTCTCTCTCTCAACAGAATCAACACAATTGCAGACCCGACTCATATGTATGTGTGTGTGGGGGGGTGGGGGGGGCGTGGGGGGTGGGGGTAGAGAAGCGGAGAGAGAGAAAGAGAGAGAGAGAGAAGCGGAGAGAGAGAGAGAGAATTCAGGAACGCAGGAAGTTTAATGGAAAAGCCACCAGCCTGTCAACGTGAGAACACATACACATAAAGATAACGATTTGAACAAACAAACAAACAAACCCCAAAACAACAACAACAACAAAAACCCTTAGAAAAAACAAACAGATTCAATAGAACTGAAAGATAACAGAAAAGAAAAAAAATATTTGCTCAGCCACGCAATTTGATTTTTCACTTTTTAAGTTAAACTCACATCAGTTCCTCTCTAGAACGGAAAGCAGAGAGAGAGAGAGAGAGAGAGAGAGAGAGAGAGAGAGAGAGAGAGAGAGTAGTGTTGTGTGTGTGCGTGCGCGCGCGCGCGCGTGTGTGTGTGTGCCGCATGCATGTGAGTGATGTGCGTATGTGTGCACACGCCAGCGAATGTGTGTGTGTGTGTGTGTGTGTGTGTGTGCGCGCGCGCGCATGTGTGATCACACGGGGGTGTGCAGAGGATGAAAAAGACAAACACTGCACCACGCCACACACAGCTGCAGACAGCACACACTTCCTGTCGTCATGGTATCCACTGTCATATGACTGTGGCAGGGGAGATAACGCTGGGTGTCGCACGTGCGTCATTCCCCCGTGTCCCGGACAGGAGAGTTGATAATACAAAGAGCAGACGACAGCTCCGTGCAAAGCAGAGGAATGAGTGTGCGTGGTAAGGTGGGGGTGTGGTTGGCGGGGCGGGAGGAGGGGCAGTGGATAGCGGGTATTGGAAGGAATGATGTCTAAGGGTCCGAAATCATGAAAGGGTGGCTGGATGTTGAGGTTGCCACGGACCGAATTGTCACTGTGTCGTCTGCAGTGCGTATTACAATTGTGTTGCTTTGGACGACTCAGTTTTCATTATTCACTTTTCGTCCTCGGTTTATCCGTTTGTTTATATGACAATGGCTGTATGTTTTCAGTCAGAAAGACTATAGTGTGCTTTTACAATGAACGTCTCGGAGTGATTTGGCCATCTTCAGAGTAGATTTTGTAATCAACGTTAGAGTTATTCAACAATTAACGTTTGAGTAATTTTGCAATTAACGTAAACTAAACCTGAGCTTTGTCTGTCATCTCAGTGTAGGCTTAAGTTGATTTTGTTGTTGTTGCTGGTGGTAGTTTTGTTTTCTCAGCTTCCGACCTTTCCCCAGCCCTGAAAAAAGCCTTTGAAGTTGGCTGTGCCACAAGCAACATGCATGGAGAAGAAAGAGAAACACCCGTAGGTGCTGGGGAGGACCCAGAGAAGCACTGTCTCCACCCGCCCTTGGAACAATCCTGCACCACCCTTGGAGGCCTGCGCTGTGTTCACGATGTGTGCAGGCACGCACAGGACACTCCATTAAGAATTCAAGGGACATAACTGCTCCTGACCAGAGGCAAAAGAGACCACAGGATGCAACTCGTGACAGCCTTAAAAGAAGTATCCCCATGGGTGATTTTGACTTGAGCTCTTCCATTCTCAGAGTTAGCGCCATTTCATTTACCGTTGTTGGTCTCTTGGTGTCGGTGTTTCTCTTGTTAAACTGAGGCTGAGTCAGCTGGACTGAGAGAGAGAGAGAGGGGTGGGTGGTGGGGGGGGGGGGGGGGGTTCTCACTGCGTAGGTGGGCTGTATGGCATTGGTGATCAAACTTTGTGAACAATACCAAATCGAAAAATATGGATTGAAGGCCACAGAAGTCTAACACTGTGACTGACCACAAAACCCCTCATTTGCACTTCCTTCTCTCTCTGTGTCTCTCTCTGTCTCTCTGTCTGTCTGTCTGTCTCTCCTTCTCTCTGTGTCTCTAACTGGCACACACACACACGCGCGCGCTCACACGCACGCACACACACACGCACGCACACACGCACGCACGCACATAAAGATCATACGCATTCACACATTTACTCACAAACACACACACGTCTATTTCCACGCCTTCCACCTTTCTCTACTTTCAATCATTCTGGAGGTGCAGGGTAATGTGTGTGTGTGTGTGTGTGTGTGTGTGTGTGTTGGAGCTCATGTACGTTTATATGTATTTGACTGTGCTTTCATATCTGTGAAACTGCATGTTTGGTGCATATCTGTTGTGCATGTGTGGGTGTATGTGTGAATGTGTGTCTTCATGTTTTACATTTATTTGCTTATTTATCATCATTGTTGTCTTATTTATTCATTTATTTATCATTATTATTATTATTATTATTATTATTATTATTATTACTACCTTTTTTATATTATAATTATTATTTATTTATTTATTTATGTAAGCTTATCTATTATTTATTCGCCTTTTTTTTCTCAAGGCTTGACAAAGCGCATTGGGTTACGCTGCTGGTCAGGCATCTGCTTGGCAGATGTGGTGTAGCGTATATGGATTTGTTAGAACGCAGTGAGCTACTGAAACTGAAACTGAAACTCATTCTGTGGATGATATGGATTTGTCCGAACGCAGTGAGCTACTGAAACTGAAACTGAAACTCATTCTGTGCCGGAAGCACTAAGCAGCATTTCGCTGAAGTCGCGTGACTTTCAAAGGGTTAAAAATGTTGTATTTGTTCGCTGTTCAGCGTTTGATGAACACTTCTACACAGTTTCATGCTTCAACTCAACGGGAAGTATAGAGCAGTGTAAAAACTCCAAGCTGCACGGCAAAGAGAATTGACATAATAAATCATGAAATGATCGATCAGGTAGTCAGTCAGCCCATTAGTTATGATGTGTGTGTGTGTGTGTGGGGGGGGGGGGGGTGCGCGCGCGTGCGCGCGTGTGTGTGTGTGTGTGTGTGTGTGTGTGTGTGACGGATTGCATTATCCACAGCTGACGGGCGCACAGTGTGCCCATTGTTAAGGGCGTGTCACACTGGGCGATAAGGAACCCTGACGCTGTCACACACACACACAGGATGAACCGACCCGCTCACACGATTGCTGTTACGGTGTCCAGGGGACGTCACTGTCTACCTGCCTCACCTGGTCTGTGGGCTTGTTAAATTTGAATTGAAAGTCCAATATACAGCTTGAAACTAAAACTGATCACTCACACACACACACACACACACACACACACACACACACACACAGAGATGTACTGAACCGAAAACATTTTATTTTCTGAGGATAGTTGAGTAAGCAACACAATATGTTTTTTTTTATTTTTTAAATCCAGTCCTCGAAGGGCAAACAGTAAAATAAAGCGAAGGGAGGAATCATTGTGTCAATACAGTATATACATTATAATCATCATATCGATACATGTACATTATAATCATTATATCGATACAGCATGCACATTATTATAATTATTTTATCGATACAACATGCACATTATAATCATTATATCGATACAGCATGCACATTATTATAATTTTTATATCGATACAGCATGCACATTATAATCATTATATCGATACAGCATGCACATTATAATCATTGTATCGACACAGCATGCACATTATAATCATTATATCGATGCAGCATGCACATTATAATCATTATATCGATACAGCATGCACCTTATAATCATCATATCGATACATGCACATTATAATCATTATATCGATACAGCATGCACATTATAATCATTATATCGATGCAGCATGCATATTATAATCATTATATCGATACAGCATGCACATTACAATCAAGGTTACATGAATGATGATTTGACATTTACAACACTACATAGCTAGAGAACAACTGTCACACGTTCTACACACACCTAGAGGAAGGTCTTCAGGCCTGTCACACGTTCTGCACACACCTAGAGGAAGGTCTTCAGGCCTGTCACACGTTCTACACACACCTAGAGGAAGGTCTTCAGGCCTGTCACACGTTCTACACACACCTAGAGGAAGGTCTTCAGCCCTGTCACACGTTCTGCACACACTTAGAGGAAGGTCTTCAGGCCTGTCACACGTTCTGCACACACCTAGAGGAAGGTCTTCAGGCCTGTCACACGTTCTACACACACCTAGAGGAAGGTCTTCAGGCCTGTCACACGTTCTACACACACCTAGAGGAAGGTCTTCAGCCCTGTCACACGTTCTACACACACTTAGAGGTGGGTCTTCAGGCCTGTCACACGTTCTGCACACACTTAGAGGTGGGTCTTCAGCCCTGTCACACGTTCTGCACACACTTAGAGGTGGGTCTTCAGGCCTGTCACACGTTCTGCACACACCTAGAGGAAGGTCTTCAGGCCTGTCACACGTTCTGCACACACCTAGAGGAAGGTCTTCATGCCTGTCACACGTTCTGCACACACCTAGAGGAAGGTCTTCAGCCTTGTCACACGTTCTGCACACACCTAAAGGTGGGTCTTCAGGCCTGTCACACGTTCTGCACACACCTAGAGGAAGGTCTTCAGCCTTGTCACACGTTCTGCACACACCTAAAGGTGGGTCTTCAGGCCTGTCACACGTTCTGCACACACCTAGAGGAGGGTCTTCAGGCCTGTCACACGTTCTGCACACACCTAGAGGAAGGTCTTTAGCCCTGTCACACGTTCTGCACACACCTAGAGGAAGGTCTTCAGCCCTGTCACACGTTCTGCACACACCTAGAGGAAGGTCTTCAGCCCTGTCACACGTTCTGCACACACCTAGAGGAGGGTGTTCAGCCCTGTCACACGTTCTGCACACACCTAGAGGAAGGTCTTCAGGCCTGTCACACGTTCTGCACACACCTAGAGGAAGGTCTTCAGGCCTGTCACACGTTCTGCACACACCTAGAGGAGGGTCTTCAGGCCTGTCACACGTTCTACACACACCTAGAGGAAGGTCTTCAGCCCTGTCACACGTTCTGCACACACCTAGAGGAAGGTCTTCAGCCCTGTCACACGTTCTGCACACACCTAGAGGAGGGTCTTCAGGCCTGTCACACGTTCTCCACACACCTAGAGGAGGGTCTTAGCCCTGTCACACGTTCTGCACACACCTAGAGGAAGGTCTTCAGGCCTGTCACACGTTCTGCACACACCTAGTCTTCAGGCCTGTCACACGTTCTGCACACACCTAGTCCATACGCTTTCACACCTCCTTAACGCTGAAGCTCTTGTCCACATGCACTGGATTTTTTTTCAAACAGCATCGCGCGCGTGCTCGTGCGTGCATTTGTGTGTGATTACGTGTGTGTGTGCGTGTGTTTGTGTGTGTGTGTGTGTGTGTGTGTGTGTGTGTGCGTGCGTGCGTGGGTGTGTGTGTGTGTGTGTGTGCGCGTGTGTGTGTGTGTGTGTGTGTGTGTGTGTGCGTGCGCGCGCGTGTGTGTGTGCAGCTGCGCGTGTTCGCTCATTAAAGTGTCGTGTAGCTGTAAAATGTACATATAAAGCGTGAAATAACACAGGAAGAGTAAAAATTGAACATTTTATCTTTCGCCTGGCATCAGTGAAGATGAGTTTCGTATGATGATGTTTTGAAGACTCTCTCTGTGTCGGTCTATCTCTCTGTGTTTGCTTATCTCTGTTAGCAATTCTTTTCCTTACACACACACACACACACACACACACACACACACACACACACACGCACACACACACACACTCACACGCCACCGCCACCACCGCCACCACCACAATACCGCCTTTTTACCCTTTTTTTATATATACATTTCACTCAAAACAGCCATCGACACTTCTCCTCCCAATAGAGAGCTGGTCAGTTTCACGAACAACGCCAATCCTTAATTCCACATGGCCAGAACAGTTTGAGAGTCATAAGGTGTTGTGGTCATTGAAGTGACACTACAAGGTGTTGCGAATGACCACCGCTAGTGTCCAGTGGCCCCCGTAAACCCGAGCCTTTGAACTCCTCCTCAATGGTGTGTAGCGGGTAGGGGTTGGGGAGGTTTATGGACTTTGCGCTAACATTGGCCGGACATCAAGGATTTGGCCCGTGGGTTCAAATCTCTTTCTCTTCCCACTAGTAGCCCGTGTGCAGTGGCCCGTGGCATGAGCCATTTATTTCCACGGGTCACTGGGTTGTCCCCACCCCCTACCCCGCCCCACCCCTTTCAAAAAGAGGTCTGTCAGGAATAGGTGTGGTACCTACCAATCCCCACCCCCTCCCCATAGATGACTCCTGATAGTAGAGGTGTACTCCTCACTGTTTCCTTTCCAGTCAGTGGAGGTTTTTTCCTCTTGTTACTATCTCTCTGTGTTCCCAGATTCCTGGAGTGTATAGCTGACCGCCGCTCTTTCTCTGTCTCCGGACATTACACTTGTATTGGAACGAGTTCCTTTTTTCGCTTCGTCGAATCTTTGCGCTCAGCTCTTTCAGTTCAGGCCTATAAACCAATACCTCTTTCCAACACAGCTCCACAGCCCCTCCGTTTTCCCCCTTCTTTCTGTCTACAGTTTCTGTGGCTGTCTCTATGTTGTGTATCTACAGTTTCTGTGGCTGTCTCTATGTTGTGTATCTACAGTTTCTCTGGCTGTCTCTATGTTGTGTATCTACAGTTTCTGTGGCTGTCTCTATGTTGTGTATCTACAGTTTCTGTGGCTGTCTCTATGTTGTGTATCTACAGTTTCTGTGGCTGTCTCTATGTTGTGCATCTAACTGTGGCTGTCTCTATGTTGTGTATCTACAGTTTCTGTGGCTGTGTCTATGTTGTGTATCTACAGTTTCTCTGGCTGTCTCTATGTTGTCTATCTACAGTTTCTGTGGCTGTCTCTATGTTGTGTATCTACAGTTTCTCTGGCTGTCTCTATGTTGTGTATCTACAGTTTCTGTGGCTGTGTCTATGTTGTGTATCTACAGTTTCTGTGGCTGTGTCTATGTTGTGTATCTACAGTTTCTGTGGCTGTCTCTATGTTGTGTATCTACAGTTTCTGTGGCTGTCTCTATGTTGTGTATCTACAGTTTCTCTGGCTGTCTCTATGTTGTGTATCTACAGTTTCTGTGGCTGTCTCTATGTTGTGTATCTACAGTTTCTCTGGCTGTCTCTATGTTGTGTATCTACAGTTTCTGTGGCTGTCTCTATGTTGTGTATCTACAGTTTCTCTAGCATTCTCTATGTTGTGTATCTACAGTTTCTCTGGCTGTCTCTATGTTGTGTATCTACAGTTTCTGTGGCTGTCTCTATGTTGTCTATCTACAGTTTCTGTGGCTGTCTCTATGTTGTGTATCTACAGTTTCTCTAGCTTTCTCTATGTTGTGTATCTACAGTTTCTGTGGCTGTCTCTATGTTGTGTATCTACAGTTTCTCTGGCTGTCTCTATGTTGTGTATCTACAGTTTCTCTAGCTGTCTCTATGTTGTGTATCTACAGTTTCTGTGGCTTTCTCTATGTTGTGTATCTACAGTTTCTGTGGCTGTCTCTATGTTGTGTATCTACAGTTTCTGTGGCTGTCTCTATGTTGTGTATCTACAGTTTCTGTGGCTGTCTCTATGTTGTGTATCTACAGTTTCTGTGGCTGTCTCTATGTTGTGTATCTACAGTTTCTGTGGCTGTCTCTATGTTGTGTATCTACAGTTTCTGTGGCTGTCTCTATGTTGTGTATCTACAGTTTCTCTGGCTGTCTCTATGTTGTGTATCTACAGTTTCTCTGGCTGTCTCTATGTTGTGTATCTACAGTTTCTGTGGCTGTCTCTATGTTGTGTATCTACAGTTTCTGTGGCTGTCTCTATGTTGTGTATTTATTTTGAAGTTTCCTCTTTCGTCCCTGCGATTCAGAGTTTTAAAGAACGCTTGTGGATGACTGCATGGTGTCAAGGTTGCTTTGTTCATCTCAGCACAAAGTTCAGAGTTTTCAAATACTTTCTTCTTCTTCTTCTTCTTCTTCTTCTAACGACTACTACAGCTACCACTTCTTCTACTGCTATCATCATCGTCATCATCATCATTAATGTTATTATTAGTATCATCATCATTCTTCTTCTTATTATTATTGTTGTAGTAGTAGTAGTAGTAGCAGCAGCAGCATAAATCTTTTATGTCTTTCTTTGATTTTCATCGACATTATAACTTGGAATCCGCTCTGAGGAAAAAAAAAAAAAGAAACCTCTCTCTCTCTCTCTCGGAAGAATTTCTTTCCATCGATCGACCATGTACAAAATAGTGAAAGATTTTCTTTGTTCAGATTGTTTAAAAGGAATCATTTCACAGAACCATATTTAGCAAAAAATATTAACCGAGTCATCAGATGTGCTTTAACAAGGTTTCGTTTTGGTGTATCTGATATCAACGTACACAGTAAAAGACACAAGCCCAGCACTGTAAACGATATGGTATGTCCATTATGTAGATCTGCAAAAGAAGATGAAGTCCATTTCGTATTATGTTGTCCTGTATTAGATGACTTGAGACAAATATATATTCCGTTGAGATATTATAGCAGACCAAGTAAGTTTCGGTTAGTATTACTTCTGTCTTCTACAAATGATAACGTTTTTTCGAATCTTGCCATATTTATCTATAAGTCATTAAAACGACGGAGATTCATGATTGGTTAAAGAGAATAGAGCTTTGAGCATACACGTTGTAAGAGTATATTCTTATGCAAATCTATTCTTACAAAATATGTAATCACCCCTTCAAATGGGGCCATGGCCTTATTGAATAAACTTTCGTTTCGTTTCGTTTCGTTTCTCTCTCTCTCTGTCTCTCTCTCTCTGTCTGTCTTTCTGTCTGTCTCTGTCTCTCTCTCTCTCTCTCTGTGTCTCTGTCTCTGTCTCTGTCTCTCTCTCTCTCTGCAGTGTCAGTTGTTGTTGTCAGTGGTTTGTGAAGTGGGGACTAGCCAGGGTGTATAATGTGTCCACTACACGGTCTGTCCACCTGTCTGGTCACTTCGCTTGTCACCTGTGTGTGGGGGGAGGAGGGGGGGAGCGGAGGTTGAGGGGGAGGAGTTGGGGGACGGGGATGGGTGTGGAGGGTGTGTGTCCATGCGTGCGTGTGTGTCTCCGTGCATCCGCGCGCGCGCGTGTGTGTCCAGCTCATCTGTGTGTGTGTGTGTGTGTGCGTGCGTGCGTGCGCGTGTGTATGTGTGTGTGTGTGTATGTATGTGTGTGTACGTGCGTGTGTGTTTGTGTGCGTGCATGCGTGAGTGTGTGTGGTGTCTGTCCACCTGTCAGGTCACTTCACTTGTCACCTGTGTGTCAGGACCCCACTCCATTATCAGTCTGCCTGCACTGTCACTGTGTGTGTGTGTGTGTGTGTGTGTGTGTGTGTGTGTGTGTGTGTGTGTGTGTGTGTGTGTGTGTGTGTCTGTGTGTCTGTGTGTGTCTGTGCGTGCATACATATGCACATGCCGCCGCACGTACGTGCATAAGTTCGCGCCTTCTGATCAAATCTAAACGCGTGACTGATTAATCTGATATAAAATGCAGCGGTTTTTTTTGTTTTTGTTTTTTTGTGGCTGTCACAAACGTGGTGTTTATATTCTCTGGAAAAGGGCCGTAATTATGTTTAGGAAAACAGCGACAGAGGAGATGCTGTGGCAGGCTCTGAAACATTATCAAATATAATTATAAGGCTTGCAGATTAAGAAGCCAACATCATAAGTTCATTTGAAAATCGTGCTGATAAAAAGGGATAAGAAAGCATTTTGAATTCTTTAAACGTCTTCCCGTAAACACTTTATGTTCTGATTACATTTGTTATAAAAAGACACAAACTGATATCAAGGTTTAAAAACAGTGTCAATTTCTTAAGAGAACATCATAGTTAACAATCTGACAAATAACAACAAAAAAACCAAAGCTTTATGGGAGGAAATGAGTTTCATTTTGAAATATATTGTTTAGCATTATGTGCGTCCTCCGTCGCTTGCATACAACGAAAGTACATTTGTGTTTTTACATTTGGCAAAACTGTTAAAGAATTTGATAAAACAGGGAGATCGTTTGTCAAGCTGTTGAACACTGCATGATATCTGACAAGTCTGGAAGTAAATCTTAGGAGCAGCAGGAGTGTTGTCAGTTTCTTGCTGTTA
>NC_134881.1:2796627-2806627 GCF_041734735.1 Babylonia areolata | reverse complement strand
GGAACTGTTATCGCTCAGAAAGAGGATTAACGTCAACATTTAATCCCCTTCTCCCATGCCTTTTAACGATGAAGTCATCATATGAAAACTGATACTTAAACAGAGGGTCTACAATTACCAGTGTGATTGTCAGGATACCAAACAGAATTCCCCCCCTGCTAACATCAATTTGCTTTTATTAATGATGATAAAAACAATGATGTACATTTGTATAGGCTTATCCTGCGGCTCTAAGCGCCTTTCACACCTATTTTAGATAAGAAGCGGGAATATTATAAATGACAATAATAATGGTAATAAAAAGACTTGATACAAACTTCCCTACCATTCAAAAACGGCGTAACATCACTCACGCCAGACACAGCTCTCTCGACTCACTCCCATATTTAATTGTTAAGATACAAAACTCGCTAAAATTACGACTCACACATCTTTTTCACCCCACCCATAATAAAATGCCAAGATACAAAACTCGCTAAAAAAATGAATATTAAAAAGTGTGACAACACTTAGGACTCACGCACACCTCCCACCTCACCCCAACACCCCATCAATACTTTGCCCAATTGTGAGGCTTGGCTGTGGGGATGCCATGCCTAATCTGGTCCATACAATGTCATGGGAAAGACATGTTGGCCCAGTGTGTCATTTTTAACATTGAATCACCATGCCTAATCTGGTCCATACAATGTCATGGAAAAGACATGTTGGCCCAGTGTGTCATTTTTAACATTGAATCACCGTGCCTAATCTGGTCCATACAATGTCATGGAAAAGACATGTTGGCCCAGTGTGTCATTTTTAACATTAAATCACCATGCCTAATCTGGTCCATACAGTTTTTAACATTGAATCACCATGCCTAATCTGGTCCATACAGTTTTTAACATTGAATCACCATGCCTAATCTGGTCCATACAGTTTTTAACATTGAATCACCATGCCTAATCTGATCCATACAGTTTTTAACATTGAATCACCATGCCTAATCTGGTCCATACAGTTTTTAACATTAAATCACCATGCCTAATCTGGTCCATACAGTTTTTAACATTGAATCACCATGCCTAATCTGGTCCATACAGTTTTTAACATTGAATCACCATGCCTAATCTGGTCCATACAGTTTTTAACATTGAATCACCATGCCTAATCTGGTCCATACAGTTTTTAACATTGAATCACCATGCCTAATCTGATCCATACAGTTTTTAACATTGAATCACCATGCCTAATCTGATCCATACAGTGTTATGAGAGGGACATGCACTGGCCCAGTGTGTCATTTTTAACATTGAATCATTTTCTGTGTGGCAAAGAAGTTGTTTACCCTGGAGAAGTGTTGATGACCATAGTGTGAAAGATGAAAATCTGGTTCTGGTTCCTGTGCTAGATCACAGCTTGGACCCTGTGATGATGATCCGTGCTTTCTGTCATGGTGTTCATCATGTTTTCGTTTCTTGGGGTGAATGGTGACATCGTCGGTGATTATGAAAGCTGCTGTTTCCTGGACAAACAAGCAAACAAACAAACAAATACATACATACATACTTACATGAAATTTGTTTCGAAAATTATAAGAGTATAACTTTAAACGATGAAGATGTATAACTTTTGAATGTGGTTTTTCGTAATATCTGCAATGTTCATATGCAACGTGCAGGTTGTAAAACGAAATGGAATTTTCTTTTAAACAAAATGCTATGTTATGTCCTGCACGATTAATTCTGACTGAGATTTAATGTCAAGAATGCAAAAAGCTGTGTTTTCGATTTCGTTACACTATCTAAACATAGACCTTTCATTTATTTAAACATGCTTGTGTGAACATTGTAATATTCCAAAATCTGCTGCAGGCTATACTGGTCGAGGGACGCCATGTTTCGGTCACTGAACAGGAACAACGACTGACGTTTAACCAGTTTCAGATCCACTTTCAAGATGTCAAAAATGCGCGGACTGGTCCATATACGCTGCGCCACATGTGTATAGGAGCAGACAGATTCCTGACCTCCACATGACCCCAACACGCTGGTCCAGCCTCATGAGCCTCCCTAAGGTCGGTATAAAACTTTGAATAATAAATGAAATGAAACGACATAAACAAAAGAAATGAGTAAACGCATACAAAATTGACAAGAATAATAAAAGATATACAGAAAGAATATGACTGAAATAAAACGAGCCAAACAACACTGTTGAAGCGAACAACAAACTATCTTAATTAAGTTAAGAATGTTCCTAATTCTCTGGAATTAGCGCGCATATTGAGTTAGGAACCTCGAAATAAAAAAATATTTAAAAAAAGAAGAAAAGAAAAAGAAAAGAAATGAGTAAAGACATAAAAATCTAATCAAGTTGAAAGACACACAGAAAGCAGACGATAGAAATAAACCAGGCCAAACACCACTGTTGAAGTGACATAACTAAGAAACCAGGGAGGGACTGCATCAGCGGTCTTTGGGCAGCGCTAAGTCTGCTTTGCTTGAAGAATGTTCCCAAGTCGCATGAAATTACCGTGTAGTGTTTGGAACGTTGTCAAACGCCAAGAGGATTGGTCGTGCAGCCCAGGCCGGGACAGAGAACACACAGGCAGGAAGAACGGAGAAAACAGCAATCCGGCAACCCGTGACGTACTGACATTCCGTGACGTACTGACAACCCGTGACGTACTGACAGCCCGTGACGTACTGACAACCCGTGACGTACTGACAACCCGTGACGTACTGACAGCCCGTGACGTACTGACAGCCCGTGACGTACTGACAGCCCGTGACGCACTGACAACCCGTGACGTACTGACAGCCCGTGACGTACTGACAACCCGTGACGTACTGACAACCCGTGACGCACTGACAACCCGTGACGTACTGACGTACTGACATCCCGTGACGTACTGACATCCCGTAACTACTGACATCCCGTGACGTACTGACAGCCCGTGACGTACTGACAGCCCGTGACGCACTGACATCTCGTGACGTACTGACAGCCCCTGACGTACTGACAACCCGTGACGCACTGACAACCCGTGACGCACTGACATCCCGTGACGCACTGACATCCCGTGACGTACTGTCAGCCCGTGACGCACTGACAACCTGTGACGTACTGACAGCCCCCACCGTACTGACAGCCCGTGACGCACTGACAGCCCGTGACGCACTGACAGCCCCCAACGTACTGACAACCCGTGACGTACTGACAACCCGTGACGTACTGACAACCCGTGACGTACTGACAGCCCGTGACGTACTGACAACCCGTGACGCACTGACAACCCGTGACGTACTGACAACCCGTGACGTACTGACAGCCCCCACCGTACTGACATCCCGTAACTACTGACAACCCGTGACGTACTGACATCCCGTGACATACTGACATCCCGTGACGTACTGACAACCCATGACGTACTGGCAACCCGTGACGTACTGACCCTACTGACAACCCGTGACGTACTGACAACCCGTGACGTACTGACCCTACTGACAACCCGTGACGTACTGACAACCCGTGACGTACTGACCCTACTGACAACCCGTGACGTACTGACCCTACTGACAACCCGTGACGTACTGACAACCCGTGACGTACTGACAACCCGTGACGTACTGACCCTACTGACAACCCGTGACGTACTGACAACCCGTGACGTACTGACCCTACTGACAACCCGTGACGTACTGACCCTACTGACAACCCGTGACGTACTGACAACCCGTGACGTACTGACCCTACTGACAACCCGTGACGTACTGACAACCCGTGACGTACTGACCCTACTGACAACCCGTGACGTACTGACAACCCGTGACGTACTGACCCTACTGACAACCCGTGACGTACTGACAACCCGTGACGTACTGACCCTACTGACAACCCGTGACGTACTGACCCTACTGACAACCCGTGACGTACTGACAACCCGTGACGTACTGACCCTACTGACAACCCGTGACGTACTGACCCTACTGACAACCCGAGACGTACTGACAACCCGTGACGTACTGACCCTACTGACGA
This sequence comes from Babylonia areolata, assembly GCF_041734735.1. NCBI lineage: Eukaryota > Metazoa > Mollusca > Gastropoda > Neogastropoda > Buccinidae > Babylonia > Babylonia areolata. The sequence goes on along the minus strand of NC_134881.1, from coordinate 2,802,601 downwards.
CCCGTGACGTACTGACCCTACTGACAACCCGTGACATACTGACAACCCGTGACGTACTGACCCTACTGACAACCCGTGACATACTGACAACCCGTGACGTACTGACCCTACTGACAACCCGTGACGTACTGACCCTGCTGACGACCCGAGACGTACTGACAGACAACCCGTGACGTACTGACCCTGCTGACGACCCGTGACGTACTGACAACCCCTGACGTACTGACAACCCGTGACGTACTGACAACCCCTGACGTACTGACAACCCGAGACGTACTGACCCTACTGACAACCCGTGACGTACTGACAGACAACCCGTGACGTACTGACAGACAACCCCTGACGTACTGACCCTCGCTGTGTTATGGACCAGGCGTGGTGGAGGGCTCTGCATGGCGCCGACAATCGGACAGACAGACAGACAGACAGATGGACAGAGAGAGAGAGAGAGAGAGAGAGAGAGAGAGAGAGAGAGGGAGAGACAGAGACAGTGAGGCAGACAGGCAGACATTAACGATCCACCAGGCCATGGCAGATGGGTCAAGCTGTGTAATGGGCCAGCGCAAAGTCGGGGGTTCGGATCCGGCACAGAGCAACACACACAGACACTCACACAGACGTACACACAGATACAACCACACATGCATACAAACACACACGGACACACACACACACACACACACACACACACACACACACACAATTACTCACTCACACACAGCACGGACACACGCATGCTCGCGCTGTCGCACACACACACACACACACACACACACACACACACACACACACACACACACTCACACACACACAGGTGCGAGAGATGGGGGAGGAATGGAGCGCGTGGGGGGTGGGGGTCTGGGGGGTGGTGGTTTCAGTTTCAGTTTCTCAAGGAGGCATCACTGTGTTCGGACAAAACCATATACGCTACACCACATCTGCTAGGCAAATGTCTGACTAACAGCACAACCCAACGCGCTTAGTCAGACCTTGATATATATATATATATATATATATATATATATATATATATATATATATATATATATATATATATATATATATATATTGTTTTTTCTGTGTACCTATCACAGTAGATTTCTTCTGCGGAATTTTGCTGGAGGACAATAGTGTCGTTGTCGTGGGTTCTTTTCCAGTGCGACCTGCATACAGGGCCTCAGTTTATCGTCTCATTCGAATGACTAGACGCTGTGTTTGATTTTCCAGTCAAACTTGGGAGAAAGGGCGAGAGCGGGATTCGAACCCAGACTCTGACAGGTACCTGTATATCGGCAGGTGATTGTCTTAACCATTCTGCCCGGCACCAAGAGAAAGGGGAGGGGATTGGGGTTGGGGTGGGGTGTGGGGGGTGGGGGGTGGGGGATGAGGAGGCTGGCGAGTTTATGTGACAGAGAAAAAGAACTGATATTTTCTGAGTGGTTTTATATCTCTGATGTTATTTTATTTTGTACGCTTTTGAATATGCTGTAATTTTTTACAAATGCATGCATAGAAAAAAAAAGTTTGATTATCTTTCTTTCTGTTGAATTATCTCAGTCGTGCTATCTCGTCGCTCATAAGTCAACTTCCTTGTATTTTTAAAGAGGACAGTGACGTAATTTGATTGGTTCATTGATTGCCCGACAACAATCCACACTGTATGCATGAGTGTTCAAATAGCACGACATTCCTTCAATAGAAAACAAAAAACAAAAATAGACATAATTCTTCAATTTATAGCCCTGTCCATTTCAGAAAACACACACACAAGCGCGCAGGCGCACGCATCAACACAAACACACACACCACACACAACAACAACAACAAACAACGCACAGGTCTGTTCAAATCTGACGGAATCCCGTTAAAAAGTTGGTAGCGGAAGGAAGGGGTTGGTTGACAGAGACAATGACGGCTTGTCTCGGCCAGCCAAGCCACCACAGCCCGTGGCGACAGACAGACAGCCAGCCAGACGCACTGTGTGCCGTACCCTGCACCCCGCCTGTCCCAGCTGCTGCATAATGGATCACGGGTACCCTACCCGTCCGGGTGCAAGGTCACTGCTGAGGTCACGGGAAAGGAGATGGGTGAATGTGTGTGTGTCGGGTGTCTTGAACCCTGCCCCTCCCTGTTAGTTTTGTCCCCCCGGGTGTATCTGGTGCACGTGATGAGTGATAAGAAACTCTATGGAGAGCTGGACAATACAGTTAAGGGCTTCAGAGAGGAAGCCCCCCTCAGTCAAGTGTTTCGGCCCTTAACTCCTTACACTCTAAGGGGGCCGGGCCGCACCAAGGTCACACCATCTGCTACAAGTCTGGACTCATCACCCGTCAACAGACCATCAGCCATCTTTTATTACAATCAATATTATTATTATTATTATAGGATATGCCAATCAAATTTTTGTTTTCCGGTGGCAACATTATCGCAATCACCTGGAAAAATATGAAGATGAATAACCACTGGCACAAACAGTGCAAACCCCTCACATCAAAGTGTCCGCCAGTGGCGTGACAGTCATGAACTCTCAAGTGCGTAATCACGACCCCGAAAAACTCCATTCATATCACTTATTCATATCTTAATGTCGAACACTCACAAATGCTAAACATGCACGCAAGATGACATAAGTTAAAAACACGCAGTTAGTTTCAAATAAACATGCATCACCATAGAAAGACCCTCACACAGCGTGTGGCGGGATCGCTCTCAGGCCTGACAAACGTGTTGGGTGTTTGCGGAGATCAGACATCTGCTGTTCGTTTTATTTATTTATTTATCTATTTTTTTCAATAATGGTGTAACTTACATGGCCCAGTCTGCACACTCTATTACACTTCATTGAAACTGAAACTGAAACTGAAACTGAAGTATCGTTTTCAGGATGTCTGCTTCAAGATTTTCTGCCCTTGTCAATGCTGAAATATCTATAAGGATATCTACCCCCACCCCCCTCTCTCCCCTTCTCTTGTCTCTCCCTGTCTTTGTCTCTCAAGGCTGATATTGTATCTTCCTGTGACAGCCCTGACTGGATCGAAAGGACCAGTTACAATATTCCAGGAAGACATGCAGTAGTACGCCACTTCCTGGATATCACAAGATCGGTGTTCACCCATTACTGAAGCTGCTGCCATCGTTCTCATTGACTTGAGTCTCTTGATTTGATTTGATTTGACGTGAATACTTATACAGCGCCTATCCTCGGTCGGAGACCAAGCGTTAAGTGCTTTACAAACTCGGGGTCATATACACAACAGGCTGCCTGCCTGGGTTGAGCCACTGACGGCTGCCACTGGGCGCTCATCATTCGTTTCCTGTGTCATTCAATAAGATTTCAGGCACGCACACGTACACGCTCAGACAGACATGTAACATTTTACTTGGCCTGGATTGACTGTCTATCCTTGGTCTTCTTGTTACCAAGTAGCACATATGTCCGCCCGCTATTGTTGCCTTGCCTGTCCTGGGCTGTCTTTTAAGGATTCTCCCAGCTAATGTACTTGTCATCATGTTCTTTTTTGGTTAATCTGCCCCCCACCCCCACCGATGTTGACCATGTCCTTGTCTTATTCCTATTTCATCGGGGGTTAAAAAAGACAGGGGATCAGTCTTGGCCCCTAGCCCCCTACCCTTCCTCCTCAGGCCCCGAAAGCTGGCAACAGATGGCCGCACCAGGCCCGGCATTGACACAGCCGCTGACATGCTGACACACATCGTTGGAAGTGTGTGGAGCTGTCACGTTGTTGCCACCCCCTCCCCTCCCTCTCCCCCTCCCTCCTCCCCTCCCCTCCCTCTGGTCCCATCCTGTTTGCACCCACCCGTGCCGACAGCCTGCCAGCAGTGCCCGGAAATACCCGTCGCTACCTTTTTTTTTTTTTTCACGATACAGTTTTTGCGGACCTTTAATTTTTTAACTGCCGTACAAACTGCAAGGCATCAATGCTCAATTTTCTCTGCCGAACAAACCACCGGTAAGGCATCAGTGATACAGCTTCACTGTCGTATATAGAACAAGTCACAAGTGATCCGTTTCAACTACTGTACAAACTACCAGGTATCGATTTTCCATTTTCACTGCCGTAAAAAAACAAAAAAACAAACAAACAAACACACACACACACACACACAAACAAACAAACAAACAAACAACAACAACAACAAGAAGCTATCAGTGATCTGTCTTCACCGCCGTACAAACAAGGCAACAAAGCTCCATCAATGTTTCGCACACCACAATGGTCACTGGTGCCTGTGGACGTCAATGTTTCTGCCACTCCATGCCATCAGGACTCTGGTGGGATGGGAACATGTTGATATGTTGAGTCCAACATTTTCCCTGTACGTTGCAGATTACTTTGTGTTTTATTTTGTTGTTGTTTTTTTTCCTCCGTGGTTTTCGTTTTCAGTTTATTTCGCTCCCACACTCTGAGGACGAATCTGCCGGTACGGACACCACGTTCAAGCAAGCGGCGCGTTTCGCTGTCTCTTCGCTCATTGGTTGAAATTGAAACGGCACGCGACTTCGGTCTCCACCCCTCCCCCCCCACCACCACCCGCTTCCCTGTCTCCCCCTCCTACCCCCTCACCCCCACCCCCACCACCACCGCTTGTCCCATTCCACCACCACCACAACCTTTTTCTTTCCGCAGTCAACCAGTTGAGAGTAAGTGTTTCGTCAGACAAAATGCACGAAAACACCGCCTTCTGAGCGCGCGTGAGCTCTTAGGCACTCAGTCACGCTCGAGCGCACGCATACTTTGCACACACACACACACACACACACACACACACATACACGCACGACCGATCGTTATTTGCTTTGAAATAACACACACACACACACACACACACACACACACGTCCGATCGTTATTTGCTTTGAAATAACACACACACACACACACACACACACACACACACACACACACACACAAACTCCCGGGAGCGAAGTGGGCAGGTTTTAATTGGGTCACATGGTCGTCACCTGCTGACATGAGGGGCAAGACCTGTGCCTGTGGACTGGTGTTGTGTTCACATCAGGTGAGGGCTGACCTGGGAACACATGGCCAGCACAGCTTGCTGCCTGTACTGGATTCCAAACCTTCGTGTGTGTGTGTGTGTGTGTGTGTGTGTGTGTGTGTGTGTGTGTGATCAGTTCCGACGTTTAGAACCGTAATTTTCACACCAGTACATTGCCTCTACTGTACACGCCTCAAATTCTGAGACTCAACAACACGCATCCTTGGTTTGGATGCCCCCCCCCCCCCCCGCCTCCCCGAACCACCTCCCCCCCAACCCCAAACCCCCTCCAATGAAAACCAACACAGCAACCTTACTTCCAGTCCAAGAGAGTGGATGTGTGTGTGTGTGTGTGTGTGTGTGTGTGTGAAAACACCGGTTCTTGGCAACTTGAACCTGTGAACCGAACCTTCATACATGAAAATCGGTTTTTCGATACGTAACTGGGCAGAGAACCAGCAGTCAGACTAGCTCTACCCCCTCCTTCCCACCCCCCACAAAGAAACGAAGCGAGAGACTCCAACCATACGGAATCGATTCCACATTCGACATTTTCCCTATCCATTAGATCGTGAGTGGTGGGCTGGATGCTAGTCATTCGGGTGAGGCGATAAACCGAGGTCTCGTATGCAGCATGCACTTAGCGTCGGTAAAACAATAACAACAACAACAAAACACACAAAAAACACGGTAGCAAAAGGGTTGTCACTGTAAACGTTCTTTAGAAAAATCCAGTTTGAGGTGAAAAAAAAAAAGAAAAAAAAGAAGAACGAAACCAAAAACAACAACAAACAACAAGAACAACAACAACAAACAACAACAACAACATACATCCCCAAAGAAACAAACATGCAGGCAAAATCAGCAGAAGAAAATATGGGCGGCGCTGTAATGCAGTGACGGACTTTACATGTGGAGAACAGCACGAATTTCACACAGAGAAATCTGCTGTGACA
>NC_134881.1:2779127-2791627 GCF_041734735.1 Babylonia areolata | reverse complement strand
GAGAGAGAGAGAGAGAGAGAGAGAGAGAGAGAGAGAGAGAGAGAGAGAGAGGCTATCATCCTTCTAAGAGACGCTAGGTCTTGGCGCTAGTCTTTCGAATGGATAAAATTCCCTTGGAGCGGATGATAGCACATGGCAAGCAGTTCCAAGGAGATGCCAGAGCGTGCGGACAGAGAGAGAGAGAGAGAGAGAGAGAGAGAGAGAGAGAGAGAGAGAGAGAGAGAGAGAGGATGGCAGTTGTATGCGTACATGTGTGCGAGAATATGAAATACGTGTATGTGTATGCACATTCTATCGTGCATGTGTGAAATCGTCTGTCATGATATTAAAACACGAAGTAGCTTTCTTACCTTTAATCTTTTTTCTTTCATTCTTCTTCTTCTACTTCTTCTTGTCTCTCTTCTTCTTCTTCCTCCTCCCTCTTCTTCTTCTTCCTCTTCTCTCTCTTCTTCTTCTTCCTCCTACCTCTTCTTCTTCTTCCTCTTCTCTCTCTTCTTCTTCTTCTTCCTCTTCTCTCTTCTTCTTCTTCCTCTTCTCTCTCTTCTTCTTCCTCTTCTTCTTCTTCTTCCTCTTCTCTCTCTCTCTTCTTCTTCTTCTTCTTCCTCTTCTCTCTCTTCTTCTTCCTCTTCTCTCTCTTCTTCTTCTTCCTCTTCTCTCTTCTTCTTCCTCTCTCTCTCTTCTTCTTCTTCTTCCTCTTCTCTCTCTCTCTCTTCTTCTTCTTCCTTCTCTCTCTTCTTCTCCTTCCTCTTCTCTCTTCTTCTTCCTCTTCTCTCTCTCTTCTTCTTCTTCTTCTTCCTCTTCTCTCTTCTTCTTCTTCCTCTTCTCTCTTCTTCTTCTTCTCTCTCTTCTTCTTCTTCCTCTTCTCTCTTCTTCTTCCTCTTCTCTCTCTCTTCTTCTTCTTCTTCTTCCTCTTCTCTCTTCTTCTTCTTCTCTCGTCTTCTTCTTCTCTGTCTTCTTCTTCTTCTTCTTCTCTCTCTTCTTCTCTGTCTTCTTCTTCTTCCTCTTCTTCTTCTCTCGTCTTCTTCTTCTTCTCTGTCTTCTTCTTCTTCCTCTTCTCTCTCTTCTTCTTCTCTGTCTTCTTCTTCTTCTTCCCTCGTCTTCTTCTCCTTCTTCTCTCTCTTCTTCTTCTTCCTCTTCTCTCTCTTCTTCTTCTTCTTCCTCCTACCTCTTCTTCCTCTTCTTCTTCCTCTTCTCTCTCTTCTTCTTCTTCTTCCTCCTACCTCTTCTTCTTCTTCTCCTCCTCCTCTTCTTCCTCGTCTTCTTGACTCGTGTTTCCCCGTTACCAAAAACCACAGCCAAGCTTTGTAAGCAGCAGGAGGAAGAGAAGTGTTGATGACGGCCGTCGGGTTTTTTTTACCAGGTGCGTCCATTGTCAGGGGAGGTGCAGCGTTACACCGGCACGTTCTATATTACTGTCATCCGGTACCACCGCAAAAAAAATGCATCCTCCTTGGAAACCCGACCCTGGACAACAACAAATAATAATAAGACGTTAGGACGTTCCTCGTGCATGTGGTTTGGTGAATGCGTGGGAGGAGGGGGTGGGGGTGGGGGGGCCCGGGGGGAGGGTATTAGGGAGTCAAGGGGGGTGAGGGAGGAGGAGTTGCGGGAAGACACACACACACACACACACACACACACACACACACACACACACACACACACACACACACACACACACACGTTTTGTCCTAACTGCATCTTTCTATTTCTGTCATAGTTTTTTTTTTCTCTCCCCCTCTCTTAACGTGTTTTGTTTGCTATCATTCCGTTTGTGTTGTCTGTCTGTCTGTCTGTTCTGAAGAGGTCGATTACTCTGTGTGTGTGTGTGTGTGTGTGTGTGTGTGTGTGTGTGTGTGTGTGTGTGTGTGTGTGTGTGTGTGTGTGTGTGTGTGTGTGTGTGTGTGTGTGTGTGTACGTGTGCGTGTGTGTGTTTTGTTGTTGTTGTCGTTGTTGGTGTTGCTGTTGTTATTGTGGTGTGTGTGTGTGTGTGTGTGTGTGTGTGTGTGTGTGTGTGTGTGCGTGCGTGCGTGCGTGCGTGCGTGCGTGTGTGTGTGTGTGCGTGCGTGCGTGTGTGTGTGTTTATGTGTGTGTGTGCGCGCACGCGCGTACGTGCGTACATTCGCGCCCGCTGCCCATTTTTGTTTTTAAAAAATCCCTAACAAAAACCAAACAAACAGAAAAACTGCGAGAGTCAGAGGCAACTAGCTGACATAGCTATGTATCTTCAAAATCTAAAGCCACATGTTCCGTCTGACTGACAAAAATCCCCCCCTCTCCCCTACGCACCCTTTCCACCCACACAAACCATTTTCCTCTCTCCCTTCCCTCCACCCCCCCCCCCCCCCAAAAAAAACCCCTTCCGTCCTTCTGAGCTCTTCAGTTCCTTGTCTACTTGTGAAACTGAAAACGAAACCGACGACCAGGAAGGGGCATGCTTTTAATGCGGTACTGATTGTCACTTTCTCGGACTTTACTTTTTCACTGCTCTTTTCCTCTGTGTGTGTGTGTGTGTGTGTGTGTGTGTGTGTGTGTGTTGTGTGTGTGTGTGTGTGTGTGTGTGTGTGTGTGTGTGTCTGTGTGTGTGCTTTGAAACCCTTTGTTTGCAATATCCTGATACAAACATGAACATGCTATCAGATGACAACAGGATGAGTTTCAATCCAACGTTTTAACATTATTTTTGCTTAAATCTTGGTTACACTGGAGAAAACTCTTCTAAAAGTCTTTCGAATCTTTTGCTAAACGTTTCATCACAGCATGTTTCTATGTGGGTAAACAAGTTGCATCACACTCCTTTTGACTTATGGGTATGTCAATACCTTAAAACACTATCGTTTGGTTTTAATTTCCATGAAATTGATACACAGCCTTTACACAGTAAAATATTGAATCGTTGGAAATTAATAAATAATTGATTCGTTATTCTGAGACAGTAGCATAGAAATTGATCGAATATGGGTGCATCATGATATTCTATGCTGTGTCTTTGGTATTGTTTGTTTGTTTGTTGTTGTTTTTTTAAAACTTTTTTGTTGTTGTGGGTCAGTGATCAAAAATGGAAAGCACACCCAACCATTCCTAGTTTTAAAGTATTCATGAAAAGACATGCAAAAACACATTTCAACATAACGGCTTCATTCCATTACGGACGCGTACAAGTTATGATAATTATTTCTTATGTGACCAGTCATAAAAAAATGTCGGCATGGTACAAAACGAGCGAACAAAGCAAGAACCCACTTTGCTGATTTTGCGGTAATGGGGGAAAAAGTGTTTTAACTCTCTCCATACGAACGGCGAAAGAGACAACGTTAACAGCGTTTCACCCAAATTACCACCATCAAAATATTGCAAGCGGAAGGCTCTTATACTGAAGAGGCGAATGCTGACAAAGACTACCACAATTCTGACGACGGAAGCTAAAGGTTGGGTCATTCAGACACTCACTGGACATCCGAGAGGTCTGTGTAGAGGAGAAGAGAGGACTGGCCGTACTGAGCGAGTTAAGAAAGGAAACCCAGAACTAAACAATAACAAAGGAACACAAAAAATTATCAAATTTACACACACACACATGCCAGAGAGAGAGAGAGAGAGAGAGAGGGTTGAGTTCAAGAGTTTTACCAACATACGCTCGCGCCATTAACTCCTTGACTGCCATGCTCGTAGAATTCAGGGTCATGGTGACATCACTGATGACATCAAAAGAAGGGAAGTAACTGTGGAAGGCTGAAAATTGACACAATTGGTTTAGAGTGGTATTTCTTCAGGCCATGTTCTCACTGTTTGGCTGATTGTTCTGGATATTGATGTATGACTTGAATCACTGCTTTCTGCTCTTTCTTTCTTGGTAGTGAAAGGGTTAATAAGGTCAAGTTGTTCCAGGCTTTGGTCTTGGTTCAAGGAAGGTTGTGTTGTTGGAGTGGGTGGAGTTCTGGCTGGCTGGCTGTCCGGGCAAGAAGTCCGTCTGACGTTCCAAGGGATGAAGTCCAGGCTGTTCTTCTGACGTTCTAAGGGGGAAGTCCTGGCTGTTCTTCTGACGTTCTAAGGGGGAAGTCCTGGCTGTTCTTCTGACGTTCCAAGGGGGAAGTCCTGGCTGTTCTTCTGACGTTCCAAGGGGGAAGTCCTGGCTGTTCTTCTGACGTTCTAAGGGGCAGTCCTGGCTGTTCTTCTGACGTTCTAAGGGGGAAGTCCTGGCTGTTCTTCTGACGTTCTAAGGGGCAGTCCTGGCTGTTCTTCTGACGTTCTAAGGGGCAGTCCTGGCTGTTCTTCTGACGTTCTAAGGGGCAGTCCTGGCTGTTCTTCTGACGTTCTAAGGGGCAGTCCTGGCTGTTCTTCTGACGTTCTAAGGGGCAGTCCTGGCTGTTCTTCTGACGTTCTAAGGGGGAAGTCCTGGCTGTTCTTCTGACGTTCTAAGGGGCAGTCCTGGCTGTTCTTCTGACGTTCCAAGGGGGAAGTCCTGGCTGTTCTTCTGACGTTCTAAGGGGCAGTCCTGGCTGTTCTTCTGACGTTCTAAGGGGCAGTCCTGGCTGTTCTTCTGACGTTCTAAGGGGCAGTCCTGGCTGTTCTTCTGACGTTCCAAGCGGGACGTCCTGACTGTTCTGACTCATACACACACACACGTACACACACACACACACACACATCGCTGGCGCGCGCGCACATGCACACACACACATACACACAAAAATATGCGCGCGTTCGCGAGCGAACACACACACACACACACACAATCGCTGGCGTGCGCACACATACGCACATCACTCACATGCATGCGGCACACACACACACACACACACACACACACACACACACACACACACCAACCTCGTTGTGCCCCCCTCCCCATCACCCCCACCACCCCCTAAATCCCTAATCGCTCCAACACTCACTGTCTTTGTTTTGAAGAAACTGTCAAGGACACGTGGTGTGTGTGTGTGTGTGTGTGTGTGTGTGTGTTGTGTTGTCAGCTGTCTCCTTCAGGCTGAAACTGGGTCACTGCACTGACATCCTGGCTATTTTGGGGGGTGTTTCCTGGTGGGGGTATCGTGTGTTTGTTGTTTCCTTCACAACCAGTTCACCTCTTTACACATGCTGAACATTCTGGGTGTTTTTCTGTTGTTGTTTTTTTATATATATTTTTATTTTTTTTTTTATAGCTGTTTCAGTTTCTGTTTTCAGGAGGTGTCAAAGCGTGCAGACTATCCATATACGCTACACCACACGTCTGCTGAGAGAGAGAGAGAGAGAGAGAGAGAGAGAGAGAGAGAGAGAGAACTCAAAACTCCAAACTCCGATGATTTAATGCACTAGGCCACATGCCCATGTCATAGGGACGAGGAAATGTAAAAATGATGTTCAGCAAAAACAAACACCAAACTTAAGTAAACAACACATTGAATACATATCAGTACACACATTGAATACATATCAGTACACACATTGAATACATATCAGTACACACATTGAATACTTATCAGTACACACATAAACAAGAGTACAGTACACACATTGAATACTTATCAGTACACACATAAACAAGAGTACAGTACAGACATACACATACACAGCAGTGCAATTGATAATTATTCGGTTAAGTTTCAGTTTCAGTTTCACTTTCTCAAGGAGGCGTCACTGCGTTCGGACAAATCCATACACGCTACACCACATCTGTTGAGCAGATGCCTGACCAGCAGCATAACCCAACGCGCTTAGTCAGGCCTTGAGTGCATGCTTACATATTTGTGTACCTATGAAAGTGGATTTCATTTTACGTAATTTCGCCAGAGGACAACACTCTCGTTGCCATGGGTTCTTTTTCAGTGCGCTAAGTGCGTGCTGCACACGGGACCTCGGTTTATCGTCTCATCCGAAAGACGCTCAGTTTGATTTTCCAGTCAAACTTAGGAGAAAGGGCGAGAGCGGGATTCGAACCCACACCCTCACGGACTCTCTGTATTGGCAGCTGAGCGTCTTAACCATTCTGCCACCTTCCTCCATTCGGTTAAGGAGGAATTTAAGTTTAAGCACGTTTTAATTTGTCACAATTTGTTAAGTTAACTGTTATATACCTTCTCTAAATCCAAATGCCTCTTTTTTAAAGCCTCAAAAATATACCATGCAACCACTTTACAGTGTTTGTCACTGGCCATCAAAAGTGTCAAATAAAACGCTGATGGCCGGGAGAAAAAAATCGCGAGGTAAATACTTTAGAGAGAGAGAGAGAGAGGGAGGGAGAGAGAGGGAGAGAGAAAGAGAGAGAGGGGGAGAGAGAGAGAGAGGGGGAGGGAGAGAGAGAGAGAGAGAGAGAGAGGGAGGGAGAGAGAGAGGGGGGAGAGAGAGACAGAGAGAGAGAGAGGGAGAGACAGAGAGGGAGGGAGAGAGAGAGAGAGAGGGAGAGAGAGAGAGAGAGAGGGAGGGAGAGAGGGAGGGAGAGAGAGAGGGAGGGAGAGAGGCGCTGACTAGGCCTTTAGTTCTGTCTTTTGTCATCAACGTATTTTTGATTTCTTTTCATTATTGTATCTTAATGCATCTACTTATTTGTTGTATTTTTCTTAATTCTAATGCAAGTTAATGATTTATACAAACCTGGTAGTAATCATGGTGATGACAATAACACATCGATCAATTCTCTGCGATACATATAGTGAACGAATCGCAGTTTTCAGACATTGAGTCGTTGTTTTACCACCCCTCCCACCCCCCACCCCCTCATTCCCAAACCCCCTTTTCTCCCCTGCTCCCAATTACAGCTGTTCTATATCTACCCCATCCCCTACAAAAAAAAGAGAAGAAGAAAAAAGAAAAAGAAAAAAAAAGAAAAAAAAAGAAGCACGGTCTACTGATCAAACATGGCCGTATGGTGTAGATGTTAATCCCTGACCACGTCAAAGTGATCCCCTGGTGAGAGGACAACCCCCCACCCCCACCCCGATCCCCCATCAGCTTTGTGGGGCTACCACCTCCTTCCTTCCCCCTTCTCCTCCTCCTCCGTAAGCAACCCCCCCACCCCCAAAACCCCCCGAGACTAACTGAGTTAGTAACAAGAGATTAATTGATTAATTAAGAAGATAAGTCGACCGACACAGGGACACAGGCAGAAAGTGAACAACAAGTCATCAAAGTCTCATTAGAGCTGACGTTGAGGCGGTCATGGTGTCTCTTCTCGCGCCCCCGGGTGTGAAGCGACGAGAGAGATTAGGCCAGGAGACGCCACTTAACTTGATCTCGTCTAATCACATAGTCTGGTGTTGTGTGCGACGTACACGATGGAGCAGCGTGGATCAGGTGCTTTAGGGTGTTTGCGAAGCTGTGAGAAGTGAAGACTAAAGCCAGGTTTGGAACGAACGCGAGCGCGTGCTCGCATACGCGTACGCACGCACACAAATAACAGACATGTATACAGAGAGAGAGAGAGAGAGAGAGAGAGAGAGAGAGAGAGAGAGAGAGAGAGAGAGAGAGAGAGAGAGAGTGGATTCTTCATTTTTGTTGTTGTTGATGGAATAAAGGAATTGCCACATGGGCTTGTTTTCACGCCGTTCTCATCAGAAGGGAGATGTGACAAACATGCACCACAACAAGCACAACACAAAGGGTGGTTTCCACACACACACAAATACATACAGATACACAGACACATGCTTACATATTGCAATACACGCACAGAGACACAAATACACCCAGACACAGATATATTCACACTTACAAACACACACACACACACACACACACACACACACACACACACACACACACACAGAGGCACACAGAAACACACAGACACGGGAACACATAGCCAGACACATACAGACACACACAGACACACATACACAGACACAGGCACACACAGACACAGACAAACAGACACACAGACACACACTCACACAGAGTCAACAGATCTCACACACAAACACAGACAGACAGACAGACAGACAGACAGACAGACACTTACACACACACACACACAGACACACACTCACACACACCCACAGTCAACAAATCTACACAACCCACCACTGGTCTCACAGAGACAGACCGTTCGTGTGCCGATAGTGTCGCAGACCAGAACAAGGGAAGGAGAGAGAGAGAGTGTGTGGATGGGTGGGTGGGTGGGGGGGAGGGGGGCGCGGGTGGAGGTAGGAAGTGACAAGGTTCAAACAGCACTTCACAGTGCAGTGCTAAGTGCCCACTACCCCCCACAACCCCCTATCACTCTCCCCATCCCCACCTCTACAACCATTCCATCCTAACCCTGATGTTATCAGCAATATAAAAGAGGTACGACCCCCCAAAAAAACAAACAACCCCCCCCAAAACCCCAAACACACACACACACACACACACACACACACACACACACACACACACACACACACACACACACACACAGAGGGTTTGAGATAATAAACATTTTTTTGTATCAACGTCTCTTTATATATGATTTCGAATTGATGAACATTGTTGTTAAACACACGAAATAATTTTTTATCTGTCTCTTTCACACACACACACACTTTAGTTCCCTCTTCCCCCCTACCTACCTCCCCCCCCACACACACCCACAGTCTCCCATATTTACCCTCCCCCCCCGGCCCTCCACCCCTGCACCCCTCCCTCCATGCACCCCTCGCTCCAAGACAGTGAAGTGACAGCAAGCCACTGAGCGTGGCTGGGCGTGGCTTTGAGGAAGCTGTCAATCAGAGCGGCGCGAGGACAGCACGGAGTGGGGCCTGTGATTGGTAGCTGAGAAGGAGAGGGGGAGGGGGAGGGGAAGGAGGGAGGGGGGAGAGGGGGGGACACGCGCCAGGTCCCCTAGGGACCGACAGGGGAGTAGGGGAGTGGGGGGCGGGGGGGGGGGGGGGGGGGGAGAGGAGGGGAGGGACAAGGCACACGACCGGCACGAGCCACAGTCGCGGAGACAACACAGGGGACCAGACGGCCACAGTGCGACGTGAGGAGAGAGAGAGAGAGAAGAAGAAGAAGAAGAAGAAGAAGAAGAGAGAGAGGACAGATTTTATGTTTCGGTCATAGAGACAGAGAAGAGAGGACATGGTTTTGTGTGTGTGTGTGGTCTGCATGCACTCACCTGTGATCGGAGTCAGGTGTCTTCCAACAACGACTGACACAGACAACACCATGCCGAAACAACGGGGCCGGAACCCTGATGACATACTTGGTGGGAACACTGGGTCACAGGTCTGATCGATAGCTCTGTGGTGCCTCCTTTTTACCTTTTGAACCAGCACACCTGTCCGCTCTCCCAGCGCTCACCTCACCACCACCACCACCACCACCACCTGTCCGCGCGCGCCACCCACACCTTGACGAACCCTGCCACCTGCCTCATGATCCCCACCTGACCTGACCGCTCCTCCATCTCAGCGATGACGGAGACGATGACAACAACGAGGACGAAGACGGTGGCGGTGTTGCCGGCCATTCCGAGCAAAAGCGGCCCCACCACCGTCAGCAGTATCCCCGTGCAGGCCATCCCCCTCTCCCTGCCCCTGCCCCTCCCGCACGGCAACAAGGTGCTCCTGGCGGGGCCCTACCTCATCGTCAGGACCACCACGGTGGCCCAGCAGGTGCAGGCCCTCCGCCAGTCCCGCAAGGTCACTGCCACCACCGCCTCCCTTCCGGAACAGGAACCAGAACCGGAACCTCTCCGCTGCCGGAAGAGAGGAGCAGCAGCGGCAGCGGCGGCGACGGCGGCTGGCGGTCGGCAGAACTCGTCGTCGGACGAGGCCAAGGCGTCCATGTGCCGGCGGAACGCGCGGGAGAGGCGGCGGGTGAAGCAGGTGAACCAGGGCTTCGACACGCTGAGGAAGCACGTGCCCGGGGGGCGGGGCAACAGCAAGATGAGCAAGGTGGACACGCTCCGCTCCGCCATCGACTACATCCACCACATGGAGAGAATGATCCGAGAGTACGACGAACGCATGGAGGTCGACGACACCCCGGCAGCTCCCGACGCCGTCGCCGCCACCGCCGGTCCCGACAGTGGCCGGCTGGATGGTGATGGTGAACAGCGTTCTGACAGCACCCCAATGACCCTTGGTGTACCCTCTGAGGGGGACGTAAACGCCGCAAGTCGCCTACCCTCCACCACCACCACCACCACCACGAACGTCACATCAACAGTGACTCAAAACGTGAGTGTTGTGAAGCCGACAGGTGTGACTGTCTGTGACAAAGCAGGCAGCGACAGCGTCAACAACAACAACAACAACACGATGGTGGTGAACTTCAACATGGAACACATCAGCAGCGGCGACAGTGTGGCCACAGTGCCCAGTGACCCACCAGGGGACGGGGCGGGGGGCAGTGTGCAGCCAGGCAGCAAGGACTTGGTGAACTGCGGTGACAGAGTGCTGCTCTTCAGCTGTGTGAACCCCGTGAGCATTGTGAGCCCTGTGGTGAACCCCGTGAACCCTGTCAGTTCTGTCAGCCTTGGGAACCCTGTCAATATAGTGAACACTATGAACCACGTGAACCCTGTAAGTTCTGTCAGCCTTGGGAACCCCGTCAATATAGTGAACACTATGAACCACGTGAACCCTGTAAGTTCTGTCAGCCTTGGGAACCCCGTCAATATAGTGAACACTATGAACCCTGTCAACCCTGTGAACCCTGTCAACACTTCCGGTTCCGAGGTCCCTGGCGTGCAGTACCGAACATCACGCGGGGCCAGCGTGGAGGCAGTAGCGGCAACCTGCAGTGTTGTCTCCTCTGCTGCTGTCACAGTCATCACTTTGCCCCTACAGCAGCAGCACCCCCTACCGAAACTGCCCCGCCTCCTTCCTGCAGGGGACGTAACCCTGACCAGTTCCCAGAACACGGCCACTGACTCTGCGAGTCTTCCGCCCGCTACGTCTCTCCGGGGCACGTCAGACCCTGGGGAGTTGAGCTCTGGCAGCAAAGGCCAGAAGACTGACAGCAGCAGTGTGGTGACCAGCGCTGCAGGCAACAGGATGGCCGTCAACATTGTGTCAGGAGCGAACAGCAACAGTCTGACAGGCAGTACAAACGTCAGGACGAACAGCAACAGTCTGACAGGCAGTACAAACGTCAGGACGAACAGCAACAGTCTGACAGGCAGTACAAACGTCAGGACAAACAGCATCAGTCTGACAGGCAGTACAAACGTCAGGACGAACAGCAACAGTCTGACAGGCAGTACAAACGTCAGGACAAACAGCATCAGTCTGACAGGCAGTACAAACGTCAGGACAAACAGCAACAGTCTGACAGGCAGTACAAACGTCAGGACAAACAGCATCAGTCTGACAGGCAGTACAAACGTCAGGACGAACAGCAACAGTCTGACAGGCAGTACAAACGTCAGGACAAACAGCATCAGTCTGACAGGCAGTACAAACGTCAGGACAAACAGCAACAGTCTGACAGGCAGTACAAACGTGAGGACAAACAGCAACAACTCCAGCAGTGTGTCTGGAACCACAGCCGAAGAAGGAACCAGCAGCAGAAAGTGCGGCACTGCCGGCAGCAGGAGCAGTCTGACGACACTGCAGGGGGTGGGGTCCCTGTCCGGGCAGTCCCTGAGCTTCACCCCCTCACAGCCCTCCAGACGTCACTTGTCGTTCTCACCCCCCATCCCCCAACACCACCCCCAGGCCCCCTCCCCCTCCCTGTCGCCTCAGAAAGTGCTGTCGCCCCAACAGATCCAGTCCTTGCTGTTGGCCGCTGCTGCTGACACACAAGTGGCGCGGCAGTCGTCGTCTTCACCGTCCCAGGCCGCGCTGCCTCGGGAGGCCAGCAGCCTCACACCGTCACCCAGGAGCTCTGTGTACACCTCTCCGGGACACGGGTGTGACGTGCGGGTCACCCCCATTTCCTCCTTCCCCCACCCCCCATCCACACCCCTACCCCTCCAGCAGCAGCAACAGGAGCACAACGACCTTCCCCACCACCCGACCCCAGAGCAGCCCACCTACACCACCCTCACCAGCCTCTTTCTGCCCAGCCAATCAGCGAGCACCCTTCACAACGCCGTTGACCAATCAGCGAACACCGACTCACTCCTGATTCTTTCGGACAACCACAGGCAGCAGCAAGGTCTGGTTGGCCCTGGCCATGGCGGGAGAGGGAGGGCGGTGCACAGTCCGCAAGTGACCCCCCCGGCTCCTTCCCCAGGCCTGTCCTCAGGCTCCAGCCACACGTCGGAGAGCTACCCGGACAGCGGGGAGTCCCTGGGAGTGCCTCTGGAGGAGGAGCTGCAGGAGCTGTCTGATTGGATCACGGAGCTGTGCAAGTCAGCCAATCCGCTGGACGGGCAGGGTGAGTGGCGTCTTTTTTTTTCTTCTTCTTTTTCCCCCTGCTGTTGTCACTAGCCAGTCAGATGTGACAAAATTTTTTTCGTTAATTATGCAATCGAGCTGTATAATTATGTGTCCTGGTTGGAGACATAATTTGACAAAAAACAAGAACGCCAGAGAATCGACAGACAGACAGAAAATACGAAAAAAACTTAGCCGTAT
>NC_134881.1:2764127-2774127 GCF_041734735.1 Babylonia areolata | reverse complement strand
CTGTCTGTCTTTGGTGTCTGTCTGTCTGTCTGACTGTCTTTGGTGTCTGTCTGTCTGTCTGACTGTCTTTGGTGTCTGTCTGTATGTCTGTCTTTGGTGTCTGTCTGTCTGTATGACTGACTTTGGTGTCTGTCTGTCTGTATGACTGACTTTGGTGTCTGTCTGTCTGTATGACTGTCTTTGGTGTCTGTCTGTCTGTATGACAGACTTTGGTGTCTGTCTGTATGTCTGTCTGACTGTCTTTGGTGTCTGTCTGTATGTCTGACTGTCTTTGGTGTCTGTCTGTCTGTCTGTCTGACTGTCTTTGGTGTCTGTCTGTCTGTCTGACTGTCTTTGGTGTCTGTCTGTCTGTCTGTCTGACTGTCTTTGGTGTCTGTCTGTATGTCTGACTGTCTTTGGTGTCTGTCTGTCTGTCTGTCTTTGGTGTCTGTATGTCTGTCTGACTGTCTTTGGTGTCTGTCTGTCTGTCTGACTGTCTTTGGTGTCTGTCTGTCTGTCTTTGGTGTCTGTCTGTATGTCTGTCTTTGGTGTCTGTCTGTCTGTCTGACTGTCTTTGGTGTCTGTCTGTCTGTCTTTGGTGTCTGTCTGTATGTCTGTCTTTGGTGTCTGTCTGTATGTCTGACTGTCTTTGGTGTCTGTATGTCTGTCTTTGGTGTCTGTATGTCTGTCTTTGGTGTCTGTCTGTATGTCTGACTGTCTTTGGTGTCTGTCTGTATGTCTGACTGTCTTTGGTGTCTGTATGTCTGTCTGACTGTCTTTGGTGTCTGTCTGTCTGTCTTTGGTGTCTGTCTGACTGTCTTTGGTGTCTGTCTGACTGTCTGTCTGTCTTTGGTGTCTGTCTGTCTGTCTTTGGTGTCTGTCTGACTGTCTTTGGTGTCTGTCTGTCTGTCTGTCTGTCTGTCTGTCTGACTGTCTTTGGTGTCTGTCTGTCTGTCTGACTGTCTTTGGTGTCTGTCTGACTGTCTTTGGTGTCTGTCTGTCTGTCTTTGGTGTCTGTCTGTCTGTCTTTGGTGTCTGTCTGTCTGTCTTTGGTGTCTGTCTGACTGTCTTTGGTGTCTGTCTGTCTGTCTGTCTGTCTTTGGTGTCTGTCTGTCTGTCTTTGGTGTCTGTCTGACTGTCTTTGGTGTCTGTCTGTCTGTCTGTCTGTCTTTGGTGTCTGTCTGTCTGTCTGTCTTTGGTGTCTGTCTGTCTGTCTTTGGTGTCTGTCTGTCTGTCTGACTGTCTTTGGTGTCTGTATGTCTGTCTGACTGTCTTTGGTGTCTGTCTGTCTGTCTGTCTGTCTTTGGTGTCTGTCTGTCTGTCTTTGGTGTCTGTCTGACTGTCTTTGGTGTCTGTCTGTCTGTCTGTCTGTCTTTGGTGTCTGTCTGTCTGTCTGTCTGTCTGTCTGTCTGACTGTCTTTGGTGTCTGTCTGTCTGTCTGACTGTCTTTGGTGTCTGTCTGTCTGACTGTCTTTGGTGTCTGTCTGACTGTCTTTGGTGTCTGTCTGTCTGTCTGTCTTTGGTGTCTGTCTGTCTGTCTGTCTTTGGTGTCTGTCTGTCTGTCTGACTGTCTTTGGTGTCTGTCTGTCTGTCTTTGGTGTCTGTCTGTCTGTCTTTGGTGTCTGTCTGTCTGTCTGTCTTTGGTGTCTGTCTGTCTGTCTTTGGTGTCTGTCTGTCTGTCTGTCTTTGGTGTCTGTCTGTCTGTCTGTCTTTGGTGTCTGTCTGTCTGACTGTCTTTGGTGTCTGTCTGTCTGTCTGTCTTTGGTGTCTGTCTGTCTGTCTTTGGTGTCTGTCTGTCTGTCTGTCTTTGGTGTCTGTCTGTCTGTCTGTCTTTGGTGTCTGTCTGTCTGTCTGACTGTCTTTGGTGTCTGTCTGTCTGTCTTTGGTGTCTGTCTGTCTGTCTTTGGTGTCTGTCTGTCTGTCTGTCTTTGGTGTCTGTCTGTCTGTCTGTCTTTGGTGTCTGTCTGTCTGACTGTCTTTGGTGTCTGTCTGTCTGTCTGTCTTTGGTGTCTGTCTGTCTGTCTTTGGTGTCTGTCTGTCTGTCTTTGGTGTCTGTCTGTCTGTCTTTGGTGTCTGTCTGTCTGTCTGACTGTCTTTGGTGTCTGTCTGTCTGTCTTTGGTGTCTGTCTGTCTGTCTTTGGTGTCTGTCTGTCTGTCTGTCTTTGGTGTCTGTCTGTCTGTCTGTCTTTGGTGTCTGTCTGTCTGTCTGACTGTCTTTGGTGTCTGTCTGTCTGTCTTTGGTGTCTGTCTGTCTGTCTGTCTTTGGTGTCTGTCTGTCTGTCTGTCTTTGGTGTCTGTCTGTCTGTCTGTCTGTCTTTGGTGTCTGTCTGTCTGTCTGACTGTCTTTGGTGTCTGTCTGTCTGTCTTTGGTGTCTGTCTGTCTGTCTGTCTTTGGTGTCTGTCTGTCTGTCTGTCTTTGGTGTCTGTCTGTCTGTCTGTCTGTCTTTGGTGTCTGTCTGTCTGTCTGTCTGTCTTTGGTGTCTGTCTGTCTGTCTGACTGTCTTTGGTGTCTGTCTGTCTGTCTTTGGTGTCTGTCTGTCTGTCTGTCTTTGGTGTCTGTCTGTCTGTCTGACTGTCTTTGGTGTCTGTCTGTCTGTCTGACTGTCTTTGGTGTCTGTCTGTATGTCTGTCTTTGGTGTCTGTCTGTCTGTATGACTGACTTTGGTGTCTGTCTGTCTGTATGACTGACTTTGGTGTCTGTCTGTCTGTATGACTGTCTTTGGTGTCTGTCTGTCTGTATGACTGACTTTGGTGTCTGTCTGTATGTCTGTCTGACTGTCTTTGGTGTCTGTCTGTATGTCTGACTGTCTTTGGTGTCTGTCTGTCTGTCTGTCTGACTGTCTTTGGTGTCTGTCTGTCTGTCTGACTGTCTTTGGTGTCTGTCTGTCTGTCTGTCTGACTGTCTTTGGTGTCTGTCTGTATGTCTGACTGTCTTTGGTGTCTGTCTGTCTGTCTGTCTTTGGTGTCTGTATGTCTGTCTGACTGTCTTTGGTGTCTGTCTGTCTGTCTGACTGTCTTTGGTGTCTGTCTGTCTGTCTTTGGTGTCTGTCTGTATGTCTGTCTTTGGTGTCTGTCTGTCTGTCTGACTGTCTTTGGTGTCTGTCTGTCTGTCTTTGGTGTCTGTCTGTATGTCTGTCTTTGGTGTCTGTCTGTATGTCTGACTGTCTTTGGTGTCTGTATGTCTGTCTTTGGTGTCTGTATGTCTGTCTTTGGTGTCTGTCTGTATGTCTGACTGTCTTTGGTGTCTGTCTGTATGTCTGACTGTCTTTGGTGTCTGTATGTCTGTCTGACTGTCTTTGGTGTCTGTCTGTATGTCTGTCTGTCTTTGGTGTCTGTCTGTCTGTCTTTGGTGTCTGTCTGACTGTCTTTGGTGTCTGTCTGTCTGTCTGTCTGTCTTTGGTGTCTGTCTGTCTGTCTTTGGTGTCTGTCTGACTGTCTTTGGTGTCTGTCTGTCTGTCTGTCTGTCTTTGGTGTCTGTCTGTCTGTCTGTCTTTGGTGTCTGTCTGTCTGTCTTTGGTGTCTGTCTGTCTGTCTGACTGTCTTTGGTGTCTGTATGTCTGTCTGACTGTCTTTGGTGTCTGTCTGTCTGTCTGTCTGTCTTTGGTGTCTGTCTGTCTGTCTTTGGTGTCTGTCTGACTGTCTTTGGTGTCTGTCTGTCTGTCTGTCTGTCTTTGGTGTCTGTCTGTCTGTCTGTCTTTGGTGTCTGTCTGTCTGTCTTTGGTGTCTGTCTGTCTGTCTGACTGTCTTTGGTGTCTGTATGTCTGTCTGACTGTCTTTGGTGTCTGTCTGTCTGTCTTTGGTGTCTGTCTGTCTGTCTTTGGTGTCTGTCTGTCTGTCTTTGGTGTCTGTCTGTCTGTCTGTCTGTCTTTGGTGTCTGTCTGTCTGTCTTTGGTGTCTGTCTGTCTGTCTGTCTGTCTGTCTTTGGTGTCTGTCTGTCTGTCTTTGGTGTCTGTCTGTCTGTCTGACTGTCTTTGGTGTCTGTATGTCTGTCTGACTGTCTTTGGTGTCTGTCTGTCTGTCTTTGGTGTCTGTCTGTCTGTCTGTCTTTGGTGTCTGTCTGACTGTCTTTGGTGTCTGTCTGTCTGTCTGTCTGTCTTTGGTGTCTGTCTGTCTGTCTGTCTTTGGTGTCTGTCTGTCTGTCTTTGGTGTCTGTCTGTCTGTCTGACTGTCTTTGGTGTCTGTATGTCTGTCTGACTGTCTTTGGTGTCTGTCTGTCTGTCTTTGGTGTCTGTCTGTCTGTCTTTGGTGTCTGTCTGTCTGTCTGACTGTCTTTGGTGTCTGTATGTCTGTCTGACTGTCTTTGGTGTCTGTCTGTCTGTCTTTGGTGTCTGTCTGTCTGTCTTTGGTGTCTGTCTGTCTGTCTGACTGTCTTTGGTGTCTGTATGTCTGTCTGACTGTCTTTGGTGTCTGTCTGTCTGTCTTTGGTGTCTGTCTGTCTGTCTTTGGTGTCTGTCTGTCTGTCTGTCTGTCTTTGGTGTCTGTCTGTCTGTCTGTCTTTGGTGTCTGTCTGTCTGTCTGTCTGTCTGACTGTCTTTGGTGTCTGTCTGTCTGTCTTTGGTGTCTGTCTGTCTGTCTGTCTGTCTTTGGTGTCTGTCTGACTGTCTTTGGTGTCTGTCTGACTGTCTTTGGTGTCTGTCTGTCTGTCTGTCTGTCTTTGGTGTCTGTCTGTCTGTCTGACTGTCTTTGGTGTCTGTCTGTCTGTCTTTGGTGTCTGTCTGTCTGACTGTCTTTGGTGTCTGTCTGTCTTTGGTGTCTGTCTGTCTGTCTTTGGTGTCTGTCTGTCTTTGGTGTCTGTCTGTCTGTCTTTGGTGTCTGTCTGTCTTTGGTGTCTGTCTGTCTGTCTTTGGTGTCTGTCTGTCTTTGGTGTCTGTCTGTCTGTCTGTCTTTGGTGTCTGTCTGTCTGTCTGACTGTCTTTGGTGTCTGTCTGTCTGTCTTTGGTGTCTGTCTGTATGTCTGTCTTTGGTGTCTGTCTGTCTGTATGTCTGTCTTTGGTGTCTGTCTGTCTGTATGTCTGTCTGTCTGTCTGTCTGTATGTCTGTCTTTGGTGTCTGTCTGTCTGTATGTCTGTCTTTGGTGTCTGTCTGTCTGTCTGTCTGTCTTTGGTGTCTGTCTGTCTGTCTTTGGTGTCTGTCTGTCTGTATGTCTGTCTTTGGTGTCTGTCTGTCTGTCTGTCTGTCTGTCTTTGGTGTCTGTCTGTATGTCTGACTGTCTTTGGTGTCTGTCTGTATGTCTGTCTTTGGTGTCTGTCTGTCTGTATGTCTGTCTTTGGTGTCTGTCTGTCTGTCTGTCTGTCTTTGGTGTCTGTCTGTCTGTATGTCTGTCTTTGGTGTCTGTCTGTATGTCTGTCTTTGGTGTCTGTCTGTCTGTATGTCTGTCTTTGGTGTCTGTCTGTCTGTCTTTGGTGTCTGTCTGTCTGTCTGTCTGTCTTTGGTGTCTGTCTGTCTGTCTGTCTGTCTGTCTGTGGTGTCTGTCTGTCTGTATGTCTGTCTGTGGTGTCTGTCTGTCTGTCTGTCTGTCTGTGGTGTCTGTCTGTCTGTCTGTCTGTCTGTGGTGTCTGTCTGTCTGTATGTCTGTCTTTGGTGTCTGTCTGTATGTCTGTCTTTGGTGTCTGTCTGTCTGTATGTCTGTCTTTGGTGTCTGTATGTCTGTCTGTCTGTCTTTGGTGTCTGTCTGTCTGTATGTCTGTCTTTGGTGTCTGTATGTCTGTCTGTCTGTCTTTGGTGTCTGTCTGTCTGTATGTCTGTCTTTGGTGTCTGTCTGTCTGTCTGTCTGTCTTTGGTGTCTGTCTGTCTGTATGTCTGTCTGTCTGTCTTTGGTGTCTGTCTGTATGTCTGTCTTTGGTGTCTGTCTGTCTGTATGTCTGTCTTTGGTGTCTGTCTGTCTGTATGACTGTCTTTGGTGTCTGTCTGTATGTCTGTCTTTGGTGTCTGTCTGTCTGTATGTCTGTCTTTGGTGTCTGTCTGTCTGTATGTCTGTCTTTGGTGTCTGTATGTCTGTCTGTCTGTCTTTGGTGTCTGTCTGTATGTCTGTCTGTCTGTCTTTGGTGTCTGTCTGTCTGTATGTCTGTCTTTGGTGTCTGTCTGTCTGTCTGTCTGTCTTTGGTGTCTGTCTGTCTGTATGTCTGTCTGTCTGTCTTTGGTGTCTGTCTGTATGTCTGTCTGTCTGTCTTTGGTGTCTGTCTGTCTGTCTGTCTGTCTGTCTTTGGTGTCTGTCTGTCTGTCTGTCTGTCTGTCTGTCTTTGGTGTCTGTCTGTCTGTCTGTCTGTCTGTCTGTCTTTGGTGTCTGTCTGTCTGTCTGTCTGTCTTTGGTGTCTGTCTGTCTGTCTGTCTGTCTTTGGTGTCTGTCTGTATGTCTGTCTTTGGTGTCTGTCTGTCTGTATGTCTGTCTTTGGTGTCTGTCTGTATGTCTGTCTTTGGTGTCTGTCTGTCTGTATGTCTGTCTTTGGTGTCTGTCTGTATGTCTGTCTTTGGTGTCTGTCTGTCTGTATGTCTGTCTTTGGTGTCTGTCTGTATGTCTGTCTTTGGTGTCTGTCTGTCTGTCTGACTGTCTTTGGTGTCTGTCTGTCTGTCTTTGGTGTCTGTCTGTCTGTATGTCTGTCTTTGGTGTCTGTCTGTATGTCTGTCTTTGGTGTCTGTCTGTCTGTCTGACTGTCTTTGGTGTCTGTCTGTATGTCTGTCTTTGGTGTCTGTCTGTCTGTATGTCTGTCTTTGGTGTCTGTCTGTCTGTCTTTGGTGTCTGTCTGTCTGTCTGTCTGTCTTTGGTGTCTGTCTGTCTGTATGTCTGTCTTTGGTGTCTGTCTGTCTGTATGTCTGTCTGACTGTCTTTGGTGTCTGTCTGTATGTCTGTCTTTGGTGTCTGTCTGTCTGTATGTCTGTCTTTGGTGTCTGTCTGTCTGTATGTCTGTCTTTGGTGTCTGTCTGTCTGTATGTCTGTCTTTGGTGTCTGTCTGTCTGTCTGTCTGTCTGACTGTCTTTGGTGTCTGTCTGTATGTCTGTCTTTGGTGTCTGTCTGTCTGTATGTCTGTCTTTGGTGTCTGTCTGTCTGTCTTTGGTGTCTGTCTGTATGTCTGTCTTTGGTGTCTGTCTGTCTGTATGTCTGTCTTTGGTGTCTGTCTGTCTGTATGTCTGTCTGACTGTCTTTGGTGTCTGTCTGTATGTCTGTCTTTGGTGTCTGTCTGTCTGTCTGTCTGTCTTTGGTGTCTGTCTGTCTGTCTGTCTGTCTTTGGTGTCTGTCTGTCTGTCTGTCTGTCTTTGGTGTCTGTCTGTCTGTATGTCTGTCTGTCTGTCTTTGGTGTCTGTCTGTCTGTCTGTCTGTCTGTCTTTGGTGTCTGTCTGTCTGTATGTCTGTCTGTCTGTCTGTCTTTGGTGTCTGTCTGTCTGTCTCACTCTCACACACGCACCTGGAAGCACGCAGACACACAAACAGACACAGACAGACAAACACACACCACCCACCATCACACACACACAATACACACACACACACTCTCTCTCTCTCTCTCTCTCTCACATACGCACGCCCGCACGCATACACTTACACACACATAAACACACACTTTCTCTGTGCTCAGCCTCTCTCCTCTGCTCCCTCTGCTAGATCATCAAGTGGACAGACTTGTTGGAGGCGTGGCATTGGAATGAGCGAACTGGAAAGGAAACTCTCAGTTGCGCAAAGTCCGCACACGTATATCTATCTATCTATCTATCTATCTATCTAGATATAGATGTATATATGTGTGTATGTATATATATATATAATATATATATATATATACATACATACATACATACATACACACATATATAATATATAAATATATATATAAGTGTGTGTGCATGCGTGTGTACGTGTGTGTGTGTGTGTGTGTGTGCGCGCGTATAAGAGAGAGAGAGAGAGAGAGATGGATGGATGGATGGTTTATTCATATAAGGCCATTGCCCCTCATGAACGGGGTAAACGATGTACAACAATATAATATCTGCATTTGTATAATAATCATAATGTTAATCCTAACGAGAGAGAGAGAGAGAGAGAGAGAGAGAGAGAGAGAGAGACGGACAGACATACTTAGAGAGAGATCAACTGATTGATCTCCAAACAGCATTTCACCAGTGGTTTGTGCTGTGAATGAAAACGGCCCAGTTAGTTAAACTATTCCTTTTTTCTGAACCCGTTTCTAAGTCCGATTCTCAGCAGCAGTGTTAGGATGACGGTCATCATATTGGTCTCCATCTTCCCGGCCATCTTCACATTGAGTCTGTTCGTCTCTCTCCCTGTCTCTCTCTCTCTCCTTCTCTCTCCCTCTCATACGCAGTGAATGACACGCACGCACGCACACACACATGCTGTCCATTCCCGTACAAATCCAACCCTGTGACAATTTTCATGGATTAGTGACTTAGAGAAGTCACAGACAATAACCTCTGCCAGATGTTTTTTTTAATTATGATTTTTTCTAACCTGTGTGTGTGTGTGTAGGGAGGGGGTAGGATATACTCCCCCCTCTCCCCTACAACCATACCATCTGCCAGGCTGAAACCCGACCCATCCAGCACTACGCCCCCCCCCCCCTCTGTCCCCTCTCACAGAGGGGAGGCGGAGAGAGTGGAGGATGCTGGGGGAAGAGGGGTGGCTTCGGTGGGGGGATGGGGGTGGTGGTGGGGGTGGTCCTCTGGACTCACCTGTCCCTTCCCCATACACACACACATGCACACACACATACACACACGGGCTTTCTCTCTCTCTCTCTCTCTCTCTCTCTCTCACATGCATACACACATACACACACGGGCTCTCTCTCTCTCTCTCTCTCTCTCTCTCTCTCTCTCTCTCTCTCTCTCACATGCATACACACATACACACACGGGCCTTCTCTCTCTCTCTCTCTCTCTCTCTCTCTCACATGCATACACACATACAAACACGGACTCTCTCTCTCTCTCTCTCTCTCTCTCTCTCTCTCACACACACACGCACACACACATACAAACACGGACTCTCTCTCTCTCTCTCTCTCTCTCTCTCTCTCTCTCTCTCTCTCTCTCACACACACATGCATACACACATACAAACACGGACTCTCTCTCTCTCTCTCTCTCTCTCTCTCTCTCTCTCTCTCTCACACACACACACACACAGAGGCACACAACAACACACGCATATCCACACACAGCGACGCACAGACACAGGTACACAACACACACACACACACAAAGAGAGAGAGACACACACACAGACACACAGACACACAGACACATACACAGACACACACACGCACACACACACACACACACAGACACAGACACACACACCACACTACAGAGTTATGGGTCAGTGACCTCGTTTTCCACTCCAGTTGTCTGGGTTTCGCCGAGTGCGAAGGACAGAGGGTAATAGGGGAGGGAGGGTGGGGGTGGGGACGTTGGGGGGGGGGGGGGGGGGGGGGGGGGGGGGGGATAGGGGGCAGGGGGTGTTGAAGGAGGGACGAGACCTGCCCCTTGTATTGCTGGGTGGAACAAAGCGACAGGGTGTGTGTGTGTGTGTGGTGGAGGGAGGGTGGTGGTGGAGGGGTGGGTACTGTAAGGGACAACAGGTAGCAGTATCCCGTTCTTATGACACGAACACTACTGTGTGTGTGTGTGTGTGTGTGTGTGTGTGTGATCGGTCGGGGTGTTAGCTGTTGTGTGATGTGGTGTGGAATCAGTGTCTTACTCCGTGCTGTAATAAGTCTGTGCCCGATCCTTCCTCACCACGCCTGTCTCCACCCACACCACACCCACACCCACACCTCTCCGCCCTTAGCTCTCTCTTCCTCTCTCTTTCTGTTCGTCTCTCTCTCTCTCTTTCTTTCTCTCTCTCTGTGTATCTCTCTCTTTCTGTTCGACTCTCTCTCTGTATGTCTCCTTTCTGTTCGTCTCTCTCTCTTTCTCTCTCTCTTTCTTTCTCTCTCTTTCTGTTCGTCTCTCTCTCTCTCTCTCTCTCTCTCTCTCTCTCTCTGTATCTCTCTCTCTCTGTATGTCT
>NC_134881.1:2731627-2756627 GCF_041734735.1 Babylonia areolata | reverse complement strand
TTACGTCACAAACAGATCGGGGAGACAGGACGGTACAACTCTCGACATGTCTGGTCAGCCGGCTTGATCTAAGATCACATCAGCATCAGTTCTCGACGTGCCGACATCTACATCAAACAATGAAAACGCGTGGCTCCCGAGGACGGAAAGACGGGGAAGGGGAAGGTGGGGGCGCCTTCAGAGAGAGACCGCTACATGGGAAACGTTCCTGCATTAGCATAAGTTGCCAGGGCTGGCAAACTGGTTACGCCATGTAGCAAACACAGCGGGAGGGAGGGGAGGGGGTGGTGGGGTGTTGGGGGAAGGAACGCATGGGTTTGGGACAGTGTCGGCGCGACCTCAAAGGCTGGACTTTGGACTGGACAGAGCAGGGAGGGAGATAAGAAGGGGGGTATGGGGGGGAGGGTGAAGGGATGGGGAGGGAAGGTGGACAGTGTGGGTGGTGGGGGTGACACTGCTGGCACACTGTAACAGACTTAAAATATATTTTGATTGATTGATTGATTGATCTATTTACTCATCTGTTTATCACTTTATTCATTCATTCATTATCTATTATTTAAAAACGATTCTTATCTTTGCTTTTTCTAATTTTAGTGTTTTACAGAAACCTAGCGTTGGATCTCAAGATCTGATATTAGCGCGATGGGTTTGTGCGAAGATTAGGCGTCTCCTTTTCTTTTTCTTTTTTCAGCAGACCGTGACGTGCTGTAGGGAATATGGGTCAGTCCGCACACTTTGACGTCTTCTTGAAACTGTTGTTGTTGTTGTCCTCCTCCTTCTTCTTTTGCTTCTTCATCTTCTTCTTCTTCTGCATCTTCTTCTTCTGCATCTTCTTCTTCTTCTTCATCTTCTTCTTCTGCATCTTCTTCTTCTCTGTATCTTCTTCTTCTTCTGCATCTCCTTCTTCTACATCTCCTTCTTCTCCATCTTCTTCTTCTTCTGCATCTTCTTCTTCTTCTGCATCTTCTTCTTCTGCATCTTCTTCTTCTTCTGCATCTCCTTCTTCTGCATCTCCTTCTTCTGCATCTTCTTCTTCTGCATCTTCTTCTTCTGCATCTTCTTCTTCTTCTGCATCTTCTTCTTCTTCTGCATCTTCTTCTTCTGCATCTTCTTCTTCTGCATCTTCTTCTTCTTCTGCATCTTCTTCTGCATCTTCTTCTTCTGCATCTCTCTTCTTCTGCATCTTCTTCTTCTGCATCTTCTTCTTCTTCTGCATCTTCTTCTACTTCTGCATCTCCTTCTTCTGCATCTTCTTCTTCTTCTGCATCTTCTTCTTCTTCTTCTTCTTCTTCTTCTGCATCTCCTTCTTCTGCATCTTCTTCTTCTGCATCTTCTTCTTCTTCTTCATCTTCTTGTGTTCTGCCGTCTTTTCTTCCTTTTCCTCCCCCCCCCCCCCCCCCCACTTATGATCATCCAGGTCCACCCCCTCCTGCCCCTCACTGTTGACGTTGCTGTCAGTTGATGGGGGCTGAGGTGAGTTCACCATGGGCCAGGGATAACGGAGTGGATGACATCATTGCCTTTTTTTCCCCACTCGTCTTTTGTTTGAATTGTGTCTACAGTTGTGATTTGGGACAAAAATCCATCTCAGCTCCTCCGTCAACCAACTCTTACCTCATCAGATTACTCCATTTCCTATTGCCTCTTTCCTTGCATTTAAAAGATACATAAGTAAACGAGATTATGATATGATATGATATGATAATTATAATATGGATACGATATGATAATTATGATATGGATATTTATATAGCGCCTATCCTCGGTCGGACACAAGCTCAAAGCGCTTTACAAACAAGGGGTCATTTGCATAACAGGCTGTCTATGCAAAATAAAACAACAAATTAGCTAGTTAACTGGTAAAATTACAACAACAAAGAGGCATTGGAACTCCTAATTAGACTGAACTATTTCAAACGCAGGTTAGTTGTTATATAAAGTTCCCAAATGGAAACAGATGGAACAGTAGAATTTGGAAATAACGAGGTAAAAACTGGTTTCAGCTGTTCGTATCCATATTAAAATGCATAGGATTAATGGCATTTCCGTAAATACGAAGCATTTTTGAAGTTGTATTTGTTTTTATAGCATGTAGTCTCAGTGTACATATATGTATGTTAAACTGGTTAGATTACTGCAACTGTAATGTCCTTTTGTTGAAGAAGAAAACACACAACCACTCTTTTGTTTTGTTTTTTCACTGAACGTGTCATTAATGATGAGCTGTTTGATACTAGGCCTACCTGTAGTTCTGAGGAAGTTTTCTGAAATTCTGTCTATTTACTGGAATGATATTCGAATTGTTCGAATCTATCAAACTTTGTTTAGTTTTACGAATTATTATTATTATCATTATTATTATTTGCAAGAAATACAGTGTGAGGAATTATTATTTGTTATTTTCACTGTGTATGTTTACCTTTATTTAGTTTCAAAATTTATTATCTTTTTCAGGAAAGGAAAAAATAGCAGCAGATGCAACGTATAAATGCATTGCAATGCTGATCGTTGAAAATGTTTCGTGGGGATTATATATGATACGTTTAGGCTTATGCTGTTGGTGCCCAGGCTATATTGTGACGTTGTTGGCTTGGCTGTAAAACATCTAAGGTTGGATTTCACACACACACACACACGCACACGCACAGAGAGAGAGAGAGAGAGAGAGAGAGAGAGAGAGAGAGAGAGAGAGAGAGAGTATAATCATAAAGAAAAAATTCTACAGTTGTATATAATTGTGTATGTCTGTATGTTTCAGATGGAACAGATGCCAGCTGCACTGATTTCATTGCCTACAACTACGATCTGTTGTGACCTACTAACTGCAGAAAGTCAGAGAGAGAGAAGGGAAGAGAGGGACAGACAGACAGGGAGAGAGAGAGAGAGAGGGTGAAACGGACAGAAAGTGAAAGAGACACAGGGGAAGGAGAAAGAGAGCGAGAGCGAGAGCGAGAGAGAGAGAGAGAGAGAGAGAGAGAGAGAAGAACAGAGAAAGAAGAACAAGAAGAAAAAAAAAAGAGAGAAGAAAAGTTAGTGAGCGATAGTGAGAGTGCACAAGCACAGAGAGAGCTCTTGTCCTTACCTGTGTGTGTGTGTGTGTGTGTGTGTGTGTGTGTGTGTGCGCGCGCGCGCGCGATTTCTTTATGTTCTCCTATTTATGCTTTGATGTGTAGTCTGTGATTCTGTCTGTGTTAATTAAACTGCATCTTCGCATAAAACCGTGCACACACACACACACACACACACACACACACAGGTAAATACAAATAAAACATGTGAACAAAAATGTCATACAAATTCATTTTATGATACATTGTTATCCAATTCATTTTGCGAGCACGTGTTATATGCATGCATGTTGTCAGGCAAAACTGTTATACATTTTGTGGGGAAAAAAATGTGCATTGTTACATAGATATTTTGATATAATTGGATTTTATTACCAGGTGGTGTTCACTATGTCAAACATTCTTGAATGTATGTAAGTATGTATGAATGTATGTATGTATGAATGTATGTATGTATGAATGCGTGTGTAAGAAATATGAGTATTGAGAAATATGAAAGAAATCATTGTATGTATGTATGTATGTATGTATGTATGTGTGCGTGTGTAAGAAATATGAGTATTAAGAAATATGAAAGAAATGTATGTATATATGTATGTATGTGTGCGTGTGTAAGAAATATGAGTTTTAAGAAATATGAAAGAAATACATAATGGGTTCTTGTTGTTACATATCTATGCAAAATACCAATTTGTGTTCGTATGTAATTCCCTTGCAGTACAGACTTTAATGTGCGACCAGTTTTTATACACTTTTGACATATATATATTTCCCATCCATAAATTATATTATCATGTAGACATGTACATTGAAGTTGATCATACCGCTTGCATTGTTGACGTTCAGAAATTCACGATGTCAGTACGACTAGCCGTACTTATTATATACCCAGCTGGTCACACCGAAATGTGTTCGTTATAACAAACTGTGAGAGCACTGTGTTCGTGAGTTCAGCTTGTTATGCTTTTTCGCTGTTGATGTGCTTGGATATAATTGGAAGTAAATTATACTGTTTTTTGAAATTCATTTTTGAGTCACTGCTCGTCCACATGATTGTACTTATACTGATTTGTCACATTGTTGTTGTGCTTTGTATGTGTGACATACACAGTGACACACATACGCACAGACAAACAGATGTACAGACAAACTCGAATGTACGCCAGAACATATACACACAGACACACAAACGCACGCACAAACGCGCCCACGCACACACCCACAAACATTCTCTCTCACACACAGCCCCTACACAGACACACAGAGATACAGACAGACACACATACACACAGAGACACCAACACACCTCCACCCCACCCCCTTTCCACACACACACACTCATTAGAATGAACGCGCATACGGACACGTTGAGATACTGACAAATAGACAGACCCCACATACATACAGAGACACACACACAGGGCAAGGCCATACCCAGACACACAGACACAGACAGACATAAAAAAAACCCAGACATATAGATACACACGGAAACACAAACACACAGAGTCACACTGAGACAGACACACAGACACAGACACGCACACATAAGTGAAATCGGGCACACACTCACACACAGACACAGACACACGCAAACGCACGCACACGCATGTACACGAACGCACACACAAACACAGAACACACCCGTGCATCGATGTGCACAGGTAATCGTGTCAGTTGAAGACCACTGTCCACAGAAAGTGAAAAGACCCAGCCTCTGGTCTAAGGGAGACAATTGCTGTATTTCAACCGTCTGTACAAATTGACAGAAGTTATCTCCCATAGAATCCGTGTCTCTAATGATATACAAACAGAAACACACACACACACACACAGACAAATCCACAGACACACACAGGCACACACACGCACGCGCTTACGCATGCACGCAGACTCTGATCACGCCCATGCACTGTTCAGGAATAACCGTGTCAGTGGGAGACCACTGTCGATTGAGACTTTTCTCTGTAGTCTAAGGGAGAAAATTCATGGACATGAACCGTCTATACAGATTGACAGAAGTTGTCTCCCATGGAATCCGTGTCCCACAGTTCTAATTCGATAAAAACAGAAACGAACACACACACACACACACACACACACACACCACACCACATATAAACACACACACACACACAGACGCACACAAACACACACATGATCGTTCGTGCACACACACAAACACACACACTGAATACACACATACACACGCGCGCGCGC
The DNA here is from genome assembly GCF_041734735.1 of Babylonia areolata. NCBI lineage: Eukaryota > Metazoa > Mollusca > Gastropoda > Neogastropoda > Buccinidae > Babylonia > Babylonia areolata. The sequence continues at coordinate 2,751,336 of NC_134881.1, read as the reverse complement.
GCGATCGCGCACACACAGGAACATACGCAAAGAACACGGCCGTGCATAGATGTACACGAATAATCGTGTTAGTTGAAGACCTGTCCACAAACACATACAGACTACCATGACTTACGTTCCATGGAATCCGTGAGTCACAATTCTACGAACTCTTACTACGAGGCTCTTACATAACCTTTTGCTGGATTCCTTCTCATTGCGGTTTTGACTATCATGAAAAAGTTGACATTTTGGCTAAAAAAGGAGTGATAAGTTCCATGAAGGAATAAATATTTCGCTTTCACTACAAGAATGTTATACCATGGAAGAAAAATTCCAATGGTCAAAATTTCAGCTTGAAGAAAAACACACCGGTAACTCAGATTTACATAAAAATATATAGAAAATGTATGGTTTCATGGGAAAACATTACCAAAATGATCTTCATAAGAGACAAATCATTTCTCTAATCTGCAGATGGAAAATGAATTGTTTTAAGACCAAGTATGTCAGTAATGTTTCTTGCATCTGTGGTGCTCACATAACAGCCGTTCATATGCCAACTTGCGATATGTTAAAGTCTCACATCCCTGAACCAAAATCATCTTCAGTGTTGACAATCTTCAGCAGTCCATTGCTAATGTAAAACTTTTTCAACTCCTTGTTAAATAGTCCAGTTGGTTCGCAGTTATAGTTGTTAGTTTTTCATTATAAAGATGTTACGTTTATGCTTAAAAAACAAACAAACAAACAAAAACCCAAAAGAAAACAAACTTAAATCAATAATTTATCATTTTCTATATGTAACACACACACACGCACGGGAGCACATACGCGCACACACGCGCAAACACGCACGCGCACACAGTTTCACTTACTCGCATGTGTACACAGTAACTTCTTTCCCCCTCCTCGATTTCTTTCCTACCCTCGTCTAATATCACTTACAGTGAAAAGACGTTAAAGTAAAGAACGAACACGTACATGCAAGCAAACACACACACACACACTGACACACACACACACACGCACACACACTGACACACACACATACAGGTGAAAGCGGGCACACACTCACGCACGGACAGACAGAGACACACGCAAACGCACGCACACGCATGTACACGAACGCACACACAAACACAGAACACACCCGTGCATCGATGTGCACAGGTAATCGTGTCAGTTGAAGACCACTGTCCACAGAAAGTGAAAAGACCCAGCTTCTGGTCTAAGGGAGACAATTTCTGTATTTCAACCGTCTGTACAGATTGACAGAAGTTATCTCCCATAGAAGCTGTGTCCTACAGTTCTGATCAGATGAATTCAGAAACGAACACACAGAGACACACATAAAAACAAATATATCAATACACAATCATACACACGTGGTCACGCAGACACAAGCACACTGGTACACACACACACACACACACACACACGATCGCGCGCACAGAACACGCCCGTGCATAGACGTGCACGAATAATCGTCAGTCGAAGATCTGTCCACAAACACATACAGACGGGCGCAATAGCCGAGTGGTTAAAGTGCTGGACTTTCAATCTGAGGGTCCCGGGTTCAAATCTCGGTAACGGCGCCTGGTGAGTAAAGGGTGGAGATTTTTCCAATCTCCCAGGTCAACATAATTTATGTGCAGACCTGCTAGTGCCTGAACCCCCTTCGTGTGTATATGCAAGCAGAAAGTCAAATACGCACGTGAAAGATTTTGTAATCCATGTCAGCGTTCGGTGGGTAATGGAAACAAGAATATACGCAGCATGAACACCCCCGAAAACGGAGTATGGCTGCCTTCATGGCGGGGTAAAAACGGTTTTGAACGTGGAAGCTGCAGCCCACGAACGAAGAAGAAGAAGAAGAAGAAGAAGAACTGAGTAACACATACAGAATAACATGAGTTAGGTTCCAAAAAATCCGTGAGTCACAATTCTACTTGCTTGGAATTAAAAACAAGCGCAAACAAACAGACACACACACACACACACACACAAAGACACACAGAGGTGAAATCGGGCACACACATATACACAGTCATACAGCCAAAGACACACGCAAACGCACGCACACGCACGTACACGAACACACACCTGAAACACAGAATGCGCCCGAACATCTATGTGCACAAGTAATCGTGTCAGTTAAAGGCCACTGTCCACAGAGTGAAATCACTCAGTCTGTGGTCTAAAGGAGACAATTTCTGTAATTCAACCGTCTGTATAGATTGACAGGAGTTACCTCCCATAGAATCCGTTTCTTACAATTCCATTAAAAAAAGGAAAAAAAAAAAGAAAGAAAAAAAAAGAAAAAAAAAAGAAAAAAGAAAAGCGCACAAAGACAGACAGACAGACATACTGACAGACAGACAGACAGACACACACACACACACACAGACTGACTGACTGAAACCATTTATGGTCAGATTAACTTTTCGTTGTACTGATATTTTAGCAACCATTTGAATAAATATTAACTGAGCAACACAAAGAAAATCAAATTTGAAAAAAACCCATTGATATGAATCTAAAAAGAACAACATACTTAACAAACCAAGTGGTCAAATTTCAATGATATCAATATCAAAAAAAGAAGAAAAAAAGAAAAAAAAAAAAGAAAAAAAGTTTTAACACACACACACACATACTCACAGACGTGCATCCCCCACTCACCACCTACATACATCCATGCATGCACACAGACGCCCATTCAGATTCCCCCACCTCATCCCCCTACCCCAAGTACGCTTGTATAGTCACAATTTGATTTCATTCCCCCGCTCCAAAGACGTGTAAGTGTTCACATCCATGTGAACAAGCTCTCTCCCTCTCTCTATCCCTCACACACACACACACACACACACACACACACACTCTCTCTCTCACCTACACTCCCACCCACACACATCCATTTGCACTAACATACCTATATATATATATATATATATATATATATTATATAAACGAAGAAGAGAAAGATTAAGAAGACAAAAAAATTGTGTACTTTACTGCTCACATACACTATACAATTTTAAAATTAAGGTTTCATAATGTAATCAAGACGACATATTACATGTTAGAGTCGAACAGTTCCACTGATTAGAATAATGAGAACTTTGCTCCACAAGTAAATCTGAGGCTATTATCCAAAACGAAACACTAACTTGGATTAAATAAAGCAGAGGATAAACTCTGCAGCACATAATACATTAAAAGAAGAAGAAGAAAAAAAAGAAATAAAGGAAAAAAAGGGATGAAACAAATTAGAAAAACCGACCAATTGGATGGCTTTTGATTAAGTCAACTGCAGTTGTTGTTTTTTTCAGAGACCAACCATTTTCTTTGCTAGGGTGAAAGACGATGGACATGGTAACTGGAAGAGGAGTTCTGCCAGCAGACAGGCATTTGCATTCCACTGCCCATCACCAGAGCTGACTTTGCTGGTCACACTTACTCCTTCAGTGTCATGATTGTCTGTAACCTCGTCCTCTTTCTCCTGATCGCTGTGGGTCAGTCTCTCATCTACTGGTCAGTGAAATCTAACTCTATGTCTGAACAAAGAATGCAGGCTACGAACAAAGGCAATGAAGGAGTCAAGTCCAAAGAAACAGTCATCGCCAGACGTCTGCTTACCATTGCCATGTCAGACTTTCTGTGCTGGTTTCCTGTCGGCATGTGTGGTCTGTTGGCAGCCGTTGGTGTCACCATTCCTGGGGAAGTCAATGTTGTCATGGCCATCTTTGTGTTGCCACTGAATTCAGCGCTCAACCCGTTCCTCTACACTCTGAATGTAATATTAGAGAAGCGACAAAAAGCACAAGAACTCCGTTTTCAGAAGATGTTACTTGCTCATCTTAAATAGTTTCAGTCTTCAGTAAAACGTAGAAAGCAGGTGTTCCTTTGAGACAGTTTTCGTTGTTGGTGTGCTTTTGACACTCACATCTGTAAACAATGTGAGTCTGTGTAATGACCCGGTGTCCGGTTCTGTGTGTGTGTGTGTGTGTGTGTGTGTGTGTGTGTGTGTGTGTGTGTGACAAAATCTGCTGTCTCCTTACAACATATATTCGAGAAAGAGTTTGAACTTAGAAGGCCTTTGATTTGATAACTCATAGTGCCAAACTACATTTCAATTCAAGTGGCTTTAGTCTTTTCAGTACCCAGGCATGTAATAAAGCATACACACACACAGACACACAAAATCGCGTATAACAGTAGCGAGGCTGTGAGTGAGAGGCACACATTCACCCATTCAATGCGCAAACTGTACTAGAGCATAGAAATAATTATGTGATGTGGATTGCAGTTGGGTACATCAGGTTTCAGCATACGATCCAGACAATTTTGACACTGACGTGGAATTGAACCTGATCCTGACCCGCACGCCGAAGGACATCCACAATCACAAGGACCCCTGGCTCTTGGAGAAAACACCAGTGGCCAGGAATTGTGTCCGAGCGTATCTGTCGTTGTAAAAACATTATTGTATTCGTTTTTCTATTTTATTTTATTTTCTCTGTTTCTGATCCATTTATAGAACAATTGTAATGGATATATAAGAGAGCCGGGTCGGAAACTATTTTTTTCCCTTTAGTTCATCTCTGCCCCTTTCCACAAATAAAGCTGTATAACCGTTGTCTTGAGCGTAAGGCAAATCTTTGGATGTGTGTGTGTTTGCAGTTCCCAAGGTCACATCACGGCGGGGATCTTTCATTCAGAGAACCGTCGGGTTGTGACATAGTTCAAGAACACAGGAGTTTCAGAGTACAATCAAAATAAACTGTGAAAGGGGTGAGTGGGAGGAGGGGTGAATAATGTGGAAAGGGGGACATTGGAGCGGTGACAATGTGGAAAGGGGGTGAGTGGGAGGAGGGATGAATACTGTAGAAAGGGGTAAGTTGGAGGAGGGGTGAATCATGTGGAAAGGGGTGAATAGGAGGAGGTGAATAATGTGTAAAGGGGTGAACGGGAGGAGGGTGAATAAAGTGAAAAGGGATAAGTTGGAGGTTGGGTGAATAATGTGGAAAGTGGTGAGTGGGAGGAAGGGGTGAACATTGTGGAAAGGGGTGAGTGGGAGGATGGGGTGAATAATGTGGAAAGGGGGTGAGTGGGAGGAAGGGGTGAATAATGTGGAAAGGGAGTAAGTGGTGGGAGGGTGAATAATATGAAAAGGGTGAGTGGGGGGAAGGTGAATAATGTGGGAAGGGGTGAGTGCGAGGAGGGTGAATAATGTGAAAAGGGGTGAGTGGGGGGAAGGTGAATAATGTGGAAAGGGGTGAGTGGGAGGAGGGTGAATAATGTGCAAAGGGGTGAGTGGGGGGAAGGTGAATAATGTGGGAAGGGGTGAGTGGGAGGAGGGTGAATAATGTGGAAAGGGGTGAGTGGAAGGAGGGTGAATAATGTGGAAAGGGGTGAGTGGGAGGAGGGTGAATAATGTGGAAAGGGGTGAGTGGGAGGAGGAAAGGGGTGCGTGGGAGGAGGGTGAATAATGTGGAAAGGGGTGAGTGGGAGGAGGGTGAATAATGTGGAAAGGGAGTAAGTGGTGGGAGGGTGAATAATGTGGAAAGGGAGTAAGTGGTGGGAGGGTGAATAATGTGGAAAGGGGTGAGTGGGAGGAGGGTGAATAATGTGGAAAGGGGTGAGTGGGAGGAGGGTGAATAATGTGGAAAGGGGTGAGTGGGAGGAGGGTGAATAATGTGGAAAGGGGTGAGTGGGAGGAGGGTGAATAATGTGGAAAGGGGTGAGTGGTGAGAGGGGTGTGGAGGGGCGGAGAAGATGCCTGATCTGCGCAAAAATTCAGTGCGTTTGTTAGCCTGACACAATATATATGCCAAAGTGAAATAAATAAAAAAAATGGAGAAAGATGTAAATTCATTAAAAACAAACACGATGTTGTGTCCACAGGAACAGACAACATTTCCACACAACACGATGTCACACAACACAACACAGAGTCGATCAGCAAGGCTGTCAACGGATGTAATGTTGCTTTCATTTTGTATATAACCAAACACACCGGCTGTGTTCAGTGACCGTGATTTATTTGGTATGTATCAGCATGTTTTGGGTCAGGTCAGGGGCATAGCCCTTGCTACTGGTACCATGTAACCCAGTACTACCTGCCGCTTGTGAAGTCTCCCAACGACGGACCAGGCGGAGGAAACCTTTCCCAACGGCTGTGAAGGCGGAAGAGGATGACCAAAGGGCAGGGGGGAGCTCTTATCCTTGGCTGGAAGTCCTCCTAAGAGACAGAACTCCGAAGAAAAAAACCTGCACCTGCCGAGGCCGTTCTACACGTGGCAGTATCTGCACCTGTGGGACTGTGAGCGTCGGTAGGTGAGAGAGTGGGGAAGGGACTGCACAACTCCTCTTCACTAAAAAAAGTCACCTGTGCTGGTCAGGCAACCAGGCTAATGCCGGAACGACGAGCTAGCCCTTCAACATCCAGCTTTCCCAAGCCCTGCGGCGATGGAGAAGTGGTAACGGGGACAGGCAGGGGATGCTGCTGGCAGTTCCTAGTCACGACTCTGCACGCAGGCGGCTGTAGGGTGATGGTCGTCCGCCGTAGACTGGGGCAGATGCGGCGCCCGTATCCTCCCACAGTGTCAGAGCAGCCTTTTTAGGGACAGCACTGCTCTCCCCACATGGGGAAGGGGAGATAAAAGGATCCCTAAACAAAGCCTGCCTCGCCTAGTACCTAGCAGGAAACCGCACCTACTTGGACATCCAACACTAGCGGTCGAAAACAACAGAAAAAAAAAACCCAGGAGTAATGCCCTGACTCTGGGTGCCTGGAATGTTCGCACCCTTTTAGACAGAGACGACAGACCAGAAAGGCGCAGTGCTCATTGCTAGAATGCTTGATCGCTACCAGGTGGACATAGCAGCCCTGAGCGAAATCAGGTTTGCCGGTGAAAGCCAGCTGGACGAAGTTGGAGGGGGCTACACCTTCTACTGCACTGGGAAGCCAGATGGCACCCCAAGAACCCCAGGTGTTGGCTTTGCCATACGAACCAAACTTGCACGGCAGCTTGACAGCCTTCCACGTGGGATAAACGATAGGCTGATGACACTGCGTCTGAAACTGTCCGAGGATTGCTTCTCCACAGTCATCAGCTGCTATGCGCCGACGATGACCAACCCTGATGACATCAAAGAAGCTTTCTACGAGAGCTAAGCCGCACCATTTCAGCGGTAGACAGAAAGGACAGGCTGATCATCCTTGGGGATTTCAATGCCTGCGTCGGCGTGGACTTCTCCTCGTGGCCAAAAGTCCTGGGACAGCACGGCACTGGCAAGTGCAACTCCAACGGACTGCTTTTGCTCTTGCTCTGCGCGCAGCATGGACTGACCATCACCAACACCCTCTTCCAACAAGCGGACAAGTACAAGAACACATGGATGCACCCCCGCTCCAAGCAATGGCACATGCTGGACTATGTGATTATCTGGCAGAGGGACAGAGGTGATGTCTTCATTACACGCTGCATGAGAGGAGCAGTCTGTTGGTTGGACCATCGCCTGGTGCGCAGCAAGATGAACATCAGACTTGCACGCAAGCTCCAACCAGCCAGGCAGAAACCCCCTAGGAAGCTGAACATCCACCACCTCCCTATCACCAAGGACGTGCTGCAGCAGCAAATCCAAGCAGCTCTCCAAGAAATCCCTGCATCAACTGATGTAGAAGAGGTATGGAGCACCTTTAGAGATGCTGTGTACACAGCAGCAGCTGACACATTCGGCTTTGTACAGAGGAGCCACAAAGACTGGTTTGACGAGAACGACTCTGGAATCTCCAAGCTCCTGAACACACTGCATATACGGCATCAGGATCACATTTCCGGTAAAGACTGCCAGAGGAAGAAGGACCAGTTCTTGCAAACCAGGCAACTCGTACAGAAGAGGCTGTGTGAGATGAAGAACACCTGGTGGGAGAGAAAGTCCGAAGAGCTTCAGTCCGCTGCTGATGCTCACGACATGAAGACCTTCCATGATCGTCTCTGAACTGTGTATGGGCCGAGAGTCACAGGATCAACCCCTGTCCGAGCCTTGGACCAGACTACCCTCCTGACAGACAAGAAAGACATCCTTGCCCACTGGGCAGAGCACTTCAGGCTGACATCTACAAGTATGGAGGCGAGGTGCTAACAGACAAGCTGACCGCCCTGTTCCACTCTATCTGGGAGAGAGGTGAGGTCCCCCAGGATTTCAAGGATATTCAAGGATACTTCAGTTGTCCACATTTACTCAAACGGAAGGGAGAAAAAACATCCTGCGATAACCACCGTTGAATCTCTCTCCTCTGCATCGCCGGCAAGATCTTCGCCCGCATCATACTGAACAGACTGGTTGACCATGTCTCCAACACAGTCATCCCTGAAGCACAGTGCGGCTTCCACTCAGGCAGGGGAACATGTGACATGGTGTTTGCTGTACGCCAGATGCAAGAGAAGTGCCGTGAGCAGAACAAGGAGCTCCACATGGTCTTTGTAGACCTAAGGCCTTCGACATGGTGAACCGCCTTGGTCTGTGGAAGATCCTCCTAAAGTTCGGCTGCCCAAAGAGCCTAATCTAGATGATTGCGTCATTCCACGATGGCATGCAGGCGAGAGTACAGGAAAATACTGACATGTCGGATCCGTTCCCTGTGGTAAATGAAGTGAAGCAGGGCTGCGTCCTGGCACCCACACTGTTCCCCATTCTCTTCTCTGCCATGCTGATTGACGCCTTCAAAGACTGTGACTGGAGCATCTACATTCAGTTTCGCATAGATGGCAACTTTTCAACTTGCGGCGACTCCACGCCAGGTCCAGGGTGTTTGAGGCACTGTTGAGAGAGTTCCTCTTCGCTGATGACTGCGCACTTACTGCATGCACCCATGAGGACATGCAGTTCATTATGGACAGGTTCTCAACCTCCTGCACGTGCTTTGGAATCACCATCAGCCTCAGCAAGACCGTGTCCATGTACAAACCAGCTAGCTCACAGAACGCCAGTGCCTCCCCCCAACCTGCAATCAAGATCGATGACACAGAGATCAAGTCAGTCAACAAGTTTTGCTACCTGGGCAGTACCCTGTGCAGCAACAGAGCCCTTGATGCAGAAGTGATGCTGCGCATCACCAAGGCCAGCTCCGCCTTTGGCAGACTCAACAACTGGCTGTGGAACAACAAAGGCTTCAGGCTCAGCACCAAAATGAAAACCTACAGAGCTGTTGTGCTGACCACCTTGTTGTACTGCTGTGAGTTTCAGTTTCAGTTTCAGTAGCTCAAGGAGGCGTCACTGCGTTCGGACAAAACCATATACGCTACACCACATCTGCCAAGCAGATGCCTGACCAGCAGCGTAACCCAACGCGCTTAGTCAGGCCTTGAGAAAAAAAAAAAAAAAAAAAAGGGGGGGGGGGGGAATAATAGATAAGCTTACATAAATAAATAAATAATAATTATAATATAGAAAGAGGAAGTAGTAATAATAATAATAATAATAATAATTAAAAAAAGAAAAATAAAAGACAGCAATGATGATAAATAAGCAAATAAATGTAAAACATGAAGACACACATTCACACATACCCCAACACATGCATAACAGATATGCACCAAACATGCAGTTTCACAGATATGAAAGCACAGTCAAATACATATAAACGTACATGAGCTCCAACACACACACACACACACACACATTACCCTGCACCTCCTCTATCCCCCTCCTCCACACACTCATTTCTAGTCTACGTATCGCAGCTTCCACGGCACACACACACACACACACACACACACACACAAACACACACACACTCACAGAGATGAACACTTACTTGTACAAGCACACACACATACGCCCATATCTCCCACCCCCAACCCCACACACATATATACAAAGATAGATATATATATACGTTCCAATATCCTGTTGCTCCCACAGTGTAGGCATGCATACACTCCCTCATCCTCTACCCCACCTCCCCCCCCCGCACCCCCACCTCCACTCACACACACACATACACACACACACACACACACGCACGCACATGCACAGAACTCTCTTGACACTTGTGTAGACTTACACTCTCTCGCATGCACAAACGCACTCAAAAGCATAGACACACACAAACACACACACACACACATACACACACGCACAGAGGCTGCCACTGATTGGCCACAAGAGGGATGGGAAAAGATCTCTGATGCCAAGAACGTGGCGTTTAGTGGGTTGCTCAGTCTATTGTATTTGGAAAGGCCCACAGAGACTCTGCTCCGTTTTGAAGAAATTTGCGCAATGTTGGTTTGGAAATGATGCCGATATTTGTTTGATTTGCAAAGCATCGTGCTCTACCTTTCATGTTAGACTTGCGGCCGCTCCCTCTCTCTGCTTTCATTTCTTTGAGGCGATCGATGGTGTGATGGCTTGTACCTGTTCTTTTTGATATTCTTTGACTTTTCTGAGGATTTACGATTTTCCTAGATGTAGGCCGCTCGTTGGTGTTGCGTTACCAGCAAGTCTGTCAGCTCGCTCATTTCCCTTAACACTTGCATGTCCCGGGCAGTATGACCATGTGAGTTTTTTAATCTGAAAGTTGCGCATTGCCTTAGGCCACTCTGGGCTTTCCATTCCGTTTTCAAGTTTCTGTATGAGGTTCATTGAGTCGGTTAGAATCATGGCATGTTGGTTTCCGGGCGTATGGATGGACGATAGCCACTGGAGGGCATGTGTCGCAGCTTCAACTTCCATCATTAGGCTGGAGGTTGTGACTTTGTAGGCAGCATTCTCTTCCCAAATTGTTTTTCCATTTTGTTTCGCAGTGAATCCCCAACCAGACTGGTCTTTGGTGACTGAGCTATCTGTGTATATGATGATGTCCTCTTCTTTACTGTTTTCTTCTATGAGTAGCTTCACTTCCGCATCAGTTTTGCCCTCTGGCCATTCCCGACAATGTCTTCCTAGAGTGGGTGAAATGGCTGTGTTGAATAGATGGTTGAGGTTTTCGGGGTTTTTCTCCCATTCTTTTGTTTCTTTCAGGTTTTGTAGTCGGCATACTAGCTGGATTGTGTCTTCTGCTTGCCCCATCCATGATCTTCCTCGTCCTAGACGGCTGCCTTTTGGTTCTTTGACTGCGTCATGCAGTGGGTTTTGAGGGTTTTCTAATGCTGTGAAACATGGACGACGTATCACCGTCACATTCAACAACTTGAGCAGTTTACCAGAGATGCCTAAGAAATATCCTCAGCATAAAGTGGCAGGACAGAGTCTCCAACCTCCAGGTCCTAGAGAGGAGCGGCCTGCCCAGCATCAAAAGCCTGCTGATCCAGTGCCAGCTACGCTGGACAGGACACGTTGTCTGCATGACAGACAGCAGGATCCCGAAGATGCTCTTGTATGGCCAGCTGAAGGAAGGTCACCGCGAACTTGGAAAACTCTGCAAGTGCTTCAAGGACACCTTGAAGACAAGCCTCAAAGCCTGTGACATAGACATCGCTTCCTGGGAAACTGATCCCCTTGACCGCTCTCCCTGGAGAATGCTATGCTCTAGTGGCATAAAGACGTTTGAAAACAAGAGAACGCTGGCCATTAAGGAGAAGCGTAAGCGAAGGAAGCAGGGCTCAACTTCTGGAGACGTTTTCCCTTGCAACACCTGTGGGAAGTGCTGTGCATCCAGAATCGGCCTCTTCTCCCATGTGAGGACACACACCGACAGATAAGCCTGCCTGCCTACTCATCCGTTGGTCCGACGGGAGGCTCCATCATCAGCATGTTTGAGGATATCACACACACACACACACACACACACACACACTATACACGCACCAATTCGCAACTGCCTGTTGTTGCACTACAAGAAGTCAGCGCTTTCATTTCTCTTTACACCTGTATGTCCAGGGTAGTACATCCATGCAAGACTTTGTATCTAACTGGTGCACAATATCTCATACATACGGAATGAACACAAAATACCTATGAAACAAAAAATCAGGCTCCTGCATGCACTAGTTTTTTCCTGTGTGCATGCGACACATGGAACATCCCGATATATGTGAAAGAAGAATTCACGGATACACTAATCATATCGCCAAATAAACAAGTGCGCCAAACCTGCTGGACAGTACAAGGACTTCAGAGAAGCCCCCCTCAGTTAAGTGTTTCGGCCCTTAACTCCTTACACTCTAAGGGGGCCGGGCCGCACACAGGTCATGACTCCTGGATGCCCTTGTATTGCCGCCTTTTCCCCCCTGGTCCTCAGCAGGTTCGAACCCGCGCCTCCAGGGTAGTCGCCACTTCAGGACTGAGTCACCTTTTCTGGCAGACGTTTTTAACCACGGAGCTATCGTACGCCTAGTCCAACCAGATCCAAATAAAACTCTTTTCTGCTGCTTCTGCCATTGCCTTGAGAGCCCATGTTCTCTCTGCGCCAGAAATCGACAGCTGTTTCGTGAGGCTGTAGGCAGATGTGGTCACAAACCCTCTTGCACCAGTCTCTATGGCGAGGACTTTGGCTTGGAAGCCAGATTCTCTCAGGCTGCTGGCTAGACTAGCACACTTCTCGGTCTTGTAGATGTGGGCTTCCTCCATTCTGCTTTCGTATGGTACGGTAAGCTCAATCACAATTGCTTATTTTGTTGCCTTGGAGTGGAGTACTATGTCAGGTCTCATGCTGCTCTTGCTGATGATTTCCGGGTGTTTCTTCCCCTCTGGTAGATCAACTGTTCATTCCTAGTCTTCTGCACCATCAAGCAGCCCACGTTTCCATGCTTTGGAAACTTTGGATGCTGTTTCTGGCCAGACATTGTTGCCTTCTGCAGAGCGGAGCTCTACTGGAACTTCTGGTGGGGTTGGTGCTCCTTGGACAGTGTTCACCGCGTGTGCAATTTCTTTTAGCAGTTGGTTGTGCCTCCATGTGTACCGTCGTTGGCTCAATGCCGTTTTGCATGAGCTGAGGACATGTTCCACTGTTTGTCTGCCATGGCAGAGTGGGCACGCATGGTCATCTGTTTTCCCCCATTTCACCAAGTTTGTATTTGAGGGAAGGATGTCGTACACAGATCTTAGGATGAAGCTGTTCCATATGTCGCTCAAGCTGAGGCTCCTTTGGAGTGCATTTTCCCATGTTGTCCACTGCCCCTGCTGGTCTTGCTAGACTGCCTTCTGGACTCTTTTATCATCCTCTTCCTTCTTGATCTCCTGTATGATCATGTCTCTTTTTGCTTTCCCCTTTGCCTTGGACCACCATTCCATCTTTGTTGGCCCTGTCTGTTGGTTTGGGTGTGTCCTATTATTTCCTTTTTCTTAAGACTTTCTTTTGCTGCAGTAACTGCCTCCCTGACTTTCCATTTTCTATCAGTCTTCAGCTTGGGTTGGTTGGATCTCACATCACTGTCTCCTGAGTCTTCGAGCATGCTGAGAAGTCTTGCTTTCCCTACCTTGTATTCTTCGACAAGGGATTTCAGAGGTAGCCTCAGCTTTGCTTGGCGACAGTAGAGTGCCACGTCAGTGAGACCAGGTGGGACACCAAGCCATTTGCGTGTGTACTTGTTGATCTTTGCCTCAGTTGACTCGACTGTGTTACAGCTGATGTCATATACCAGGAGAGGCCACAGGAACTTTGGTATCAGCATAGACTGTAGGCACCACACTTTGTATTTACCAGGAATGCCACACTGGTCTATGATATGCAGGCCTTCTGCTGTCTGCTTGGTTTTCTTTCCTCTTTTTCTGTCTTCCAGGGACTCATACCATCTTCCAAGGCTCTTGACTGGTTCATCTGACACCGCTGGGATGACTTGGTTGGCTACAGTGAATGTGACCATTTCAGCTACCTTTCCTTTATGCAGTGAGAGGCTCCATGATTTCTTTGGTTGAAGTTCATCCTGCCTGAGGCAACTAGCTCGTCCAGCCACTTCAATATTTCACGGGTGTCATCTTCTTTTGTTGAAAGGACTGTTGTGTCATCCATGAAGGCTTTTAAAGGAGGTATCTTGTATCCGTTACTGAGGTCGTCTCGATCCGTTCGCTTCACTGAGGCCTTCAAGATCACTTCCATTGCCAGCACGAACAGGATTGGAGAAACTGCACAGCCCATGGCTATGCCCCCTTCCAGACTGATCCAATCTGTTGTGTATTCCTTGGTGGTGAACCCCATTGAGAAGCCATGGAAGTACTTCTTCAGCATTTCCCTGATGTTCGTTGGTAGATGGTGCATCTTGAGAGCCAGCTGGATCATCTCATGAGGAACTGACCCGTATGCATTTGCCAGATCCAGCCATACCATTTCTATGTTCTTTTTATCTGCCTTTGCTCTTTAGATCGCATCCCAAATCATTGTGGCATGTTTTACACAACCAGGAACTCCTGGGATGCCACCTTTCTGGACTGACACATCCAGGTACTCATTTTCTGTGAGGTATTTTGTCAGTCTTGCAGCCATGACAGAGAAGATTTTTCTTTCGACATTCGGGAGTGATTGGTCTGAACTGGCTGATGGTACTTGAATTCTGCTCTTTCAGGATATACACGCCATCAGCTATTATCCACTGGTCACTCATCTTCAGGTTCCTCCATGCTGATCTTATCACTGTGGAGCCACTCAAGGACTTTAGGACATTTCTTGTACAGCAGGTATGGTATTCCGTTTAGCCCTGGTGATGATTTGGCCCTGGCTTTCTTGACCACTTTTAGTATTTCCTCAAGGGTTGGTGGTTTATCGCTGAACTTCTTCACTGGTTTCCTGGGATGAACCAAACCCTTGAGATCTAGTGGTTTCTTGCTTTGCGGATTGGAATAAGTTTTCCTGAGATGCTGTTCAAGTGTTTCTTTGTCCACTGTGAGTGTTCCTGATTTGGGCTGCTGAAACAGTTTCCTGGCGGACTGAAAGGGGTCTCGGAAGAAGCAGTCTTGTGTCTTTTTCTTTTTTCTCCTTTTTCTCCTTGCTGATTCTGCTTTACCGAGGGCACTGTGCTTTGCTTTTCTGAAGCAGTCTTCATTCTTTTCTTGAGCTTTCTTTTTGTATTTCGGATGTTGTCCATTTCTCGTTGTCGCCTGGATTTTTAAGGAGGTGTTCTTGTCTTTGGTTCTTTCACTCCATAGGTTTCCCAATAGGCTGCGTACATGGTATCTCCATAGGTGGCTAACTTGTGTTCCAAGGTGCTCTTTCCTAAAAGCACATCCAGTTTTCAGACTATTTTCTGATCCAGCTCTTCCCATTCCGTTTTTGCATTTGCAGGCGGCAAGTTTAGTTTCTGGTGTTTGGCTTCAAGATCTTTTACAAATGATTCGTCTGAATTATCAGCATGGACGTCCTTGGCACTGTGGTTTGAGTCCTGGCTTTGATTTTCCAACGTCTTATCTGCTGGTGCAGTGCACTGCTGAGCATTCGTCAGATTCTTCAAACAACCCTCTTTGGTCCTGTGGATCTTCATGCCACGCTCAGTGGA
The DNA here is from genome assembly GCF_041734735.1 of Babylonia areolata. Lineage (NCBI taxonomy): Eukaryota > Metazoa > Mollusca > Gastropoda > Neogastropoda > Buccinidae > Babylonia > Babylonia areolata. The sequence goes on along the minus strand of NC_134881.1, from coordinate 2,735,914 downwards.
AAATTTCTGCCCACAGACACATGGGAATTCCATCGATTCTGAAATCGTAGTTCGTTTACAATTTCCAGTCGTGATTCTGTTGGCACCGATGGGTTCATCATTCTCTCCCCCCTTTGATGAATCCTGGGACCATCTCTTCTTTAATCATGTTGTAGAAAGAGAAAGGTACGTGGGTATGGCCACATAACATGATCCACTGGCCACAATAGAAACAATCCATCAAGATTTAAACTATAAAGTTTAATAAATAGACAGATAGGTACTAGCCAATCGGATTAGACGAATTGCCAAGGTACCGTGTGGAGATTGCACTCAGCGTACGTTAAAGAATCCCTGGCAAGAAAAGGATTGTTCCTAATATATTATTGTAGAAAAATCCACTATAATAATGAAACGCATACACTTGCATGCAGAAAAAGAAGTTAATCTTTTCTATGTACTTTACTTACTTACTTAGGCCCTTCACACCCTGTGGAGCATAGGCCATCAACAACGTTTCTCTGCCGAACTCGACTCTGGGCTGTCCTTTCTGCGTCCCTCCAGTTGGATCCCAACCTCTTTAGCTCTGCTTCAGTGTCCCGCCTCCAGCTGTTCCTGGGCCGTCCTCTCTTCCTTCTCCCCTGCGGGTTCCAGGTCTGGCGTGTAGTGCTGGATGGCGATTTCCTCAAGGTATGGCAAATCCATTGCCACTTTCGTCTCAGGATTTGTTTCTCCACTGGTTCCTGTCCCCCTCTTTGCCACAGGTTCTCATTTCTAATTCTGTCTGGCCAACGGCTCTTAAAAATGCGCCTCGGACAATTGTTGATAAAAGTCTGGATTTTCTGTAGCACTTTTTTTGGTCATTCTCAAAGTCTCTGATCTGTAGAGAAGGACTGACTTCACGTTTGAATTGAAGAAGCTATTTTTGTTGTTGTGGCTATTTCTTTGGATGACCAGATGTTTTCTATGTACTTTGGCTGCAGTGTAACCCGGAGCATAGACAAGTGCGTGACCGCACAATAATGATCCAATATACTGTATTCCACAGTTGCAGACTGCAGGAGATTATCCTCCTCTCGGCATATAACCCAGTCAAGGATGTGACTACTGTCATACTGTGATAAATATAAAAAAACAAAGACAGTGGTTTATACCCCCTCCCTGAATAACAAAGAAATTATGAGGATAGAATAGTAATGCAAGAAAATATATCCACATGGCATAAACATCAGATTATAAAGTGTACGTGGTGGTACTCACAACGAAGAAGTGTTGGACACCAAATTGTTGATGGTGACACATTGGTAGAGCTCGGTTATCCACTGAATCATCGTCAGCAACAAATCAGCAGACTAACAACAAACGAACGTTTAAACCACCCTTCACCTATCTCTTTAGTTCTGTTGCTGTTGTTGCGGCACCAGTTAAGACATCGCCCTTCATCGCCTTATGATATTCCAGCTCTGTCAGTCTGCTGCTTTCTGTGTCCATGGCCATTTCTTGGTTGGCTGTGGACTGATTACGTCAACAATATGCCTGCAGCTTACGAGGAACGCTCGACAAGTAGGTTTTTGATGAATGCAGGCACAATAACACATAAAATAAATATTCAGTTATTTTGTCTATCATCCCTCAGATTTCGAGCATTTTCCCTTTTTTTTGCATCACGTGTTTATGACACCCGACTTCGCCGAATAGTCCTACCCAAAATAACGCCCTCGAAGAAAGCCCGAACATGTTGAACACTCTGTGCGGTTGCTTTCCTTTCAGTTGTCACTTGAGCAAAGAGAACATGAACCAGCCACAAGGGAACAAACCGAGGGAGTATTTGCCCAACTGTTCAATATGTTCCACCAGAAAGTTAAAAGGTGTGTGCACAGTGTGTCATGATGCTGCAGGAGATCCTGGGTGTGTGGACACTGTCTGCACCATGCTTCAAATACCTTATGTGGGCAGTGGTTGGCATTTCTATCCTGAAGTGTTATGTTAACCATGGTCGGATTTTGGAACGAAAAACACCACCATTTGTTTGCCTGCACTTTCGGATCTATTAGACTTTACAGGTGGTTTCTCACCTGGGGAGACAGACTGCAGACTGGTTCTTTGTTTCGGGATCCCACGTCTTGTCTCTATATGCAATGTCCCAAACGCGATTCGATATTCCTCCGTCAAAGGTTCGGAGTTTATGTGTGCTGCAGTAAACCTTTCCGTTTTTATTTTTTATTTTCATTTTTATTTTATTTACCTCATTTGCGTTGTGAGGGCCCCGGCTGGCACAACAGTTTACAACGCCAAGGTGATCATGGACAATTATATTGATACTTACCGATGAAATGTTTATTGTATTCTCTCCTTCATTTTTGGTTATGCTTTGATATCTCTCCATCACTGGCCTTACCTGGGTGACCTTTTCTTTAGTAACAATGGTTACTGGATGACCGCAACTGTCCTCATTTTTGAGCGTTGATCTCCCTAACTGAAAAAAAAAAAAATCTTTTAACCACTTTGAGCATTGTAGGAGACTGTGTGACTGACTTAATTTTTTAATCAAAAATTTCCCTGGCAGAAGCCATAATGGAACACAGCATGAAAATCACGTTATCAAACGGCCATGTTTCCTGCAGAAGGGCCATTACCCTTCCCCCGTATACTGTCTTCCTGGACAAAACAGATACTTGGGAATGTAATGATAGCTGACATTTTAGCTTTACTGTCATAGCTCTGCTGTATAAAGTGAAATACGATGATGTTGGTTCTGTATTTTTTCGTTGTTACATAATGAACACTCCTCATATAAAAGTTATACCATAGATTGGAGCTTGTTGCTTTCCACATGAATTAAATTTGTGTCGCTAATTATATTAAACGCTCTGTGTATTTATGCAGTGTGTGTGTGTGTGCGTGTGCGCGCGCGTGTGTGTGTGTGTGTGTGTATTTCAGTAATAATTTATAATTTTCAATATAAGAATATCGATGGTAGAGGATCTTTTATTCATGTGTTGTTGTATGTTGTTGTTGCTGTTTTGTTTTTGTGTTGAATTTCATGTTATTGTGAAAGACATTTCTTTTATAAGTGGAGTGGAAGTTTAAAATCATTTCGTTAAATTAGCAGCAAGTGTTGACCAAAAGACAATTTTCTGGTTTTAAACTGGAAAATACTGACACATTATTGTGGTTATTGTTATATGATGTGTCATTTTGTATTTGAGAAAATGCATCTTTGCTGTGGTATTTTGTTGTCTAACCGAGTTGACGTTTGAGAATTAAATAAACAAAATTATTGTTGTCCGTTTTGTTGCTGAAACTTTCGTCAGTACTCATGTTGGTTTGGTGACTGGTATTTATCACTGGAATATATTAGGATGCTGCACTTCACAATCAATAATCCACCCGGGTTGGTACTTTTCTCAATATCAGGACAATGTGTCACTGGTGTGTTGTAATACGTTTCCACAGAATCTGAGAATGTTTCCATTCTTATTGCTCTTCTGTTAGATGACACAAAATTAATGAAAACAATTTCGTTTCTCAGAAGTGAACTGATCCACACACACACACGCACTCACAAACTTACTCACTCACTCATATACACAACTCAGACACACACATACATACTATCTAAATTACTAAACAGAGGGAAGATCAAAGCCACATGCCTCACAGATTTAGTGTTCTGCTCCCACCCGTAATGTCGAAGTGAAGTTGTTTTACCCCGTGTTTGACTGTAATTGTTTTAGTGTGAGACTGATGGATCGTTGTTTCCAAAAAGGTGTGTATTGTGCTTTTCAAAGGTGGCGTACACCGAAAATTATAACACCCCAAAGACTATTTTCCCTGAAAAGACGCACCTTTGACACTACAGTACATAAAAATGAACAAGGCTTAAAAAAAAACGAGTCTTTGGAAACGATCATGATAGTAAAGAAAGATTAAGCCTTCGAAAGAAGCCAGACATTTACAGATCTACATGTCTAATCAGTTGGGATTAGATCCAAAAATATGATCGACCGGATGCGATAGAAAATCACTATGTCAAAAATATCAATAATCTGCACTCAACATCAATGCAACAACAAAAATAGAATATCTACTTTACGATGCAAACAAAGAGAAAATGTTTACTTTATGTGAACTGAGGGGATTTGAAGAAGGAATGTTGAACTGCAAAAGCGACGACTCACATCAGAATGACAGTTGCCCATGACGTCTAAAAAGACAAACCAGAGCTAAAATGAAGAATTGATAAAAAAAAAATTCTAGGGACAGGACAAACACCACTCGGCGAGTACAGCATCAATGGCTGACGGC
>NC_134881.1:2666627-2726627 GCF_041734735.1 Babylonia areolata | reverse complement strand
GAGCTCTGGACTGGCGTGAAAGCCGTGCAACACCTTCAGAGCTTCATAAAAACCTCCGTAGTCACCAGTGTTTGCACAAAGCTAAGTTCTTCCTGTGAGGTTAATCCACCACTCGTTCTGGATTACTCGAAGTTTGCACTGTAGGTAGCTCCATGTAAAGCGGAAGGCTGCTTTTTTCTCTGGATAGGACTCATGAGCAAGTTAAGCCTGATACGCGGAACTCCTGGATCTCCTGGTTGAGAAGTTTATGGGATAAATAGAATCTTCAAGTCTTGACTAAAGATTTGCCTGAAAGTAAGCTTTCCTTTCATGTGACTGGAGGTTGTACAATTGAAGTCTGTCCTTGGGGTAGGCCTCTCTTGGGGATGATTTTGAAGTGGAGACCGATTTCGCAGCAAACAAGCCGATGGTTAGTGTGGCACTCTGCGCTGGGCATCACTCGGTGTGTAGGATATCTTGATAGCCTCTCTGGTGAACCAAAATGTAGTCTATTATGAGGTGCCAGTACTTGACCTAAGGGTGCATCCAGGTTCTCTTCAAACTGTCCGGAATATATAGTTGGTAATTGTGGGATATCAATTATTCATTTTCCCTTTGTTTCAGGATTTCTGCAGGAATGTTGTTGCTGCCTGTGGCTTTCTCACATGTCAGTATCTTCATTGCTACTACATTCTCTTCTGCTACAAATTCTGGTACACAGGTGAATGTTCCACATCGTAGATCCAATCACTTATAATCACCCTTCCCAAGAAGATAAACCTCCAACACTAACATAAGTAACGTAAGTACCGCATCATCAGTTTGAACAAATTACAGCTGCAACCAGAAATCATTCTGAAGAGATGGCTGGATTTCACAAATGCAGGGCTACATCCGAACACATCTTTAACTTGTGTACCCTATCTGGGGGAATTCTACCGCATCTTCATAAACTTCAGCAAGGTGTTAGACAATATGTGAGAGAAGGACTTTCACAGGGGATTGGAAACGAAGAATCCAAGCCAGGAAAATGCGATGTTATCACAAACTACTGACCATTAGATACACTGGTTACGGTCCTCCTTGGAACTTTTGAGAGGAGACGCAGGCGAAGACAAAAACAGTCCTCTGGCAGCATTGCACAATGGACAGAAAAAAGAAGAAAAAAAGGAAAAAAACAAAAAAACAAACAAAAAAAACACAAAAAAACATGTTGCAGAGACACAGGCTTTAACGCACTACTGACAGACCTGGAGGAATTAGCTACATTTTTTTAAATGCTGTGTGGCGTCCCAATCACACCACTGCTGTCGCTGTGGTAAGACCACCGGATGACTATGACTCCATTGCTGTACTTGTGGCAAAAACACCAGATGACTGTATGGCTCTACTGCAGTCACTGTGGTAAGAACACCAGATAATCATATGACTCCACTGCAGTCACTGTGGTAAGAACACCAGATAATTGTATGGCTCTACTGCAGTCACTGTGGTAAGAACACCAGATGACTGTATGGCTCCACTGCAGTCACTGTGGTAAGAACACCAGATGACTGTATGGCTCCACTGCAGTCACTGTGGTAAGAACACCAGATAATTGTATGGCTCCACTGCAGTCACTGTGGTAAGAACACCAGATAATTGCATGGCTGCACTACAGTCACTGTGGTAAGAACACCAGTTAATAATTGTATGGCTGCACTGTAGTCATTGTGGTAAGAACGCAAGATGACTATGGCTCCACTGCAGTCACTGATGTTCGTCCTTCGGATTCAAAGATGACCATGGCTTCAAACATCAGATGGAAGATCGGTGGCTGTAGGTCCGGAGGTGACTGATTAGCCAATCTGGGCCCTGAAGGCTCGGCCACATGTGGGACACAAGTGAGTGGGTGCTGTCATGGTAGTGGATGCTGCTCGAGCCTTGCGTACAGCACGCTTTTGTTGCACTTCGTTGATGCGCCTGGCTTCAGCTGCACAGGCTTCTGTGGTGATCTTGCTGTGCTGAGCTGGACGGTCCAGAGCAAGCGTCTCCCACGTGTTCATGTCGACGCCCAGGTCTTTTAAGGACGCTTCGAGGCAGTCTTTGTAGCGTTTCTTCTACCCTCCAACTGAGCACTTGCCCTGACACAGTTCTCCGTTCAGCAGCTGCTTAGGCAGTCGACTGTCTGGCATTCTGACAACATGTCCAGCCCACCTGGCTTGGGCTTTCTGCAGGATGGTGTAGACGCTGCAGAGACCAGCTCGTTCCAGGACCTCCGTGTCGGGGACTTTGTTCTGCCACCTGATGTGGAGGAGTCTGCGGAGACAGCTCAGGTGGAAGCGATTGAGCTGTTTGGCATATCTGCTGTAGGCAGTCCAGGTCTCGCTGGCATAAAGGAGTGTGGTAAGGACCACTGCAAAGTAGACCTTCATCTTGGCGGTAGCGCTGAGTCCTCTCCACTCCCAGACGTTCTATCCTGTTTTTGACCTCAGCATCTATGTTCACTGCGCGAGAAAGCGTGCTGCCCAGGTAGATGAAGTTGTCAAATGCCTAAAGGTTCTGCCCCTTCTCTGTGATGCACGGCTTCTGGTATGACTTTCCTGCGGCAGGCTGGTACATTACTTTGGTCGTTTTGGTGCTGATGGTGAGACCGAAGTTGTCACAAGCTTGTGAGAAGAAAGAACTCTCTGATGACAGTCTCTTTCACCTTTGTAAGAGCCTCTAGGAACCTGAGGTTGAACAATCTCCTGTCAGTCCTGTACCTGACGTGGGTTCTTCTTCACAGTCATGGAAGGCATCTGTCAGCATGGCAGAGAATACCATACTGAACAGAGTCGGGGCAAGAACGCACCCTTGTTTGACGCCGTTTGTCACTGGGAAGGTCTCTGACTCGTCTCCGTCATCCAGAACTTTCACCATCATGCCGTCGTGGAACTACCGGATGAACTTGTTGGGGTAGCCAAACAAACTTCTCCATGACGTTCCACAAGCCTTCTCTGCTGCCCCTATTGAAAACCATGGTCAGATCGACAAAGGTCATGAAGAGGTCTCTGTGTTGCTCCTGACATTTTTCCTGGAGTTGGCGTGCAGCAAAATCATGTCCGCAGTCCCACGTTCAGCACGGAAGCCACAATGACTGAATGGGAGGATACCTTGCAGAAGATGTTGGAGAAGGCGGCTGAGCAAGATGTGCCAGAATCTTCCCAGCAATAGACAAGAGGAAGATGCTTCAGTGGTTGTCGCAAGACTGGTGGTTTCCTTTCCTCTTGTAGATGTGGACTATGCTGGGATCTGTCCCTCGTTCCACATGGACTAGAAGAGTTCAGTTAGCTTTTGCATCATGGCAGGGCCTCCTGCTTTGTACACCTCAGCAGGGATTGCATCGGATCCTGGCGCTTTGCCACAGGAGAGTTGCTTCACTGCCTTGCTGACTTCGTCTTCTGTGGGCAGGGTGTCGAGGTCCTCGTTGATCTCTACCTGGGGCAGGAAAGCAATGGCCTCTTCGTTGATGTTGGCAGGACGGTTGAGGACGTTGTTGAAGTGCTCAGCCCACCACTCTAGAATCTGCTTCTTCTCAGTCAGCAGCTGCGTCCCATCTACGTTAAGAAGGGGTGAGGAACTGAAGGACTGGTGTCCGTATACAGCCTTGAGGGCATCGTAGAAGCATTTTGTGTCGTGGCTGTCTTCATAGCTCTGGATTTCATCTGCCTTCTTGCTGAGCCAGCTGTCCTGCATCTCGCGAAGTTTCTTCTGTGCCTTTTCATTTTGCATTAGCAAAGGCTTGGCTTGTGACTTGGGGTCGTTATGGTGCACTCAGTGCCTCTATTTCTTCATCGTTCTCATTGAACCAGTCTTGGTTTATTCGGGTTGCTGGTCCGAGATGTTGGAGAGCAGTAGTGTAGACAGCGTCTCTGAAGGCCATCCACTGTTCCTCAATGCTGGTCCCGTCTTCCTGTTGTGTGTCCTCCATGGAAGTGATTAGAGCGATCCTAAAGAGGGCTGCCCAGACACCCAGGGGGCTGCCGAACTTCACTGCTGCTTTGGTCCAGAAGAGAGCAACCCTATGCCCTGCTTCCAGTGTATCCGCACCTGCTGCTTCGCCACTTCCCAATCGCCACAGAACTCGAAGTGTTGTACGGTTTAATCTGAAATCATGACTTGCACTTGGCTTCAGTTAAAGTGAGGGAGAGTTGCGCAGGTCGTCAGCCTCACTCTCTCGTCTCGGCTTATCTGGACCCAGTGGCAAGACATAGTTGAGACTGCTGGAGATAGGTCAGGATGCAGTGGATGGCCAGCAGTGTTCTGCATTTGTCTCACTGCACCCTTTTAGCGTTCCACGGCGCATTGCTGAGAATCGCCTTTCTGTCCGTTGAACCAATGATGGTTTCTTCCGCGCAGTCCGCCGAATCCAGGCTTCACACTCTAGATAGACAAGCCCTAAATGTCGTGGGTCCACGGCAGTTCTTGCGGCGTGCTTGGAAGTCCCCATACTCACTGTTGGCATCATCATCCGCCATTGCAGCCGTTCGGAGATATCTCCTCTTCCGCCTACTCCGCCGTTGGGATGACCTCTTTGTATATGACCGGTGCATGGGGGCTGGTTCACGGGCGCCAGGGCAAATCCACACACCAGTTGGCCGTGCACACCGGACATTATGAATAGGGGGCCAGAAACCACCTCCCTCAAGCCATCTTTAATAATGTACCACTTCTGGCAGAGACTTTCCCTCTCCAGATCGGATTTTCATGTGGGTTTATTCCCCACATGTGGCAGGTCGTACTGGGTTACATGGTTACCAGTAGCAGATAAGAGACTCTGACCTGACTGCAGTTACTGTGGTAAGAACACCAGATAATCGTTCTGCTCCACTGCAATCACTGTGGTAAGAACACCAGATAATCGTATTGCTCCACTGCAGTCACTGTGGTAAGAACACAGGATGACTGTATGGCTCTACCGCAGTCATTGTGGTAAAAACACCAGATAATCGAACTGCTCCACTACAGTCACTGTGGTAAGAACACCAGATAATCTTATGACTCCACTACAGTCACTGTGGTAAGAACACCAGATGACTGTAAGGCTCCACTGCGGTGACTGTGGTGAGAACACCATGGCTCGACTGCTGTCACTGTGGTTAGAACATCAGTGACTGTTAAGACTCCACTGCTGTCACTGTGGTAAGAACACTAGATAATCTTATGGCTCCACTGCAGTCACTGTGGTAAGAACACCAGATAATCGTACTGTTCCACTGCAGTCACTGTGGTAAGACCACCAGATAATCAGATGACTCCACTGCAGTCACTGTGGTAAGAACACCAGATAATCTGATGACACCACTGCAGTCACTGTGGTAAGAACACAAGATGACTGTATGTCACCACTGCAGTCATTGTGGTAAGACCACCAGATAATTGTACTGCTCCAGTGTAGTCAATGTGGTAAGAACACCAGATAATCTGATGACACCACTGCAGTCACTGTGGTAAGAACACAAGATGACTGTATGTCACCACTGCAGTCAATGTGGTAAGAACACCAGATAATTGTACTGCTCCAGTGTAGTCAATGTGGTAAGAACTCCAAACAACTGTATACTGCAGTCACTGTGGTAAGAACACCAGATGACTGTATGGTTCCACTACAGTCACTCTGGTGAGAACACCATGGTTCGACTGCTGTCACTGTGGTTAGAACATCAGTGACTGTTAAGACTCCATTGCTGTCACTGTGGTAAAATCACAAGGTGACTGTATGACTAGCCGCCATGGCGAAGTTGTTAGCCCGCAGACTGACGGTTGTGAGGACGCGGGTTCGAATCTCAGTGGAGGTGGGTTTTTTCGGCCCCCCCGCCGGCTCCTGTCCAGACGTGAGTGTGCTATGGGCTTAAATGGGAAGACAAGGACCTCACAGTCGAGTATCATCCACTTCACGGATGCGTCTTTGGGTGTGTTGCTCAAATTTCCTGACCAACACTGCAAGTGTCTGTATGTCTCAGGTGTGGTTGACGCCGGGATATCATTATGACAGGAAGCGTAGAGTACAGCCTTGTCACGTAGTCCCAAACCTAAATGGGCCTCCATTGCAGCATCACCATCATCATCATTATCTTCATCGTCCTTCTTCATCATCAATGTAAAAAATCGCAGATTATGTGGCCTTTCATGCTCTGCTCTCGTGGTGACCTCAGTTTCGCTTCCTCTCCACAAGCGCACTTGGGGTGAGTCTTGTCAAGGTCTTCGGTGTCGGCGGATTCGTGGGGGACTGCCGTCGGAGGGACGTGGTGGTGGTCTCCACCCTGGGGGAGATGCTCCCTCAGTCTGGCTCCGCGACTTAGCCATTATTGTCTTTAGTAGGGGGCTTAGTAGGGGGTGCCTTAAGTACGTTAAATCAGAATAGGCACTACTGAACACCATCGAAGTGACTCAGCAGCAGTGCAGGGCCTCCTATGGTGTGTGGCCTCCTGGTGGCCTAACATCGATGGTTCCACATGGACTGTCGGTATTGGGACTGCGACAGTCGAACCCAGGTTTGGCTGTGTTTGGGGGACTCGGAATAAGTGGCGTGGGAGTGATGTCACTGAAACTAAGCAGATGATGGGTCAGCAAAAAGGAAAAAAAAAAAAAGACTGTGTGGTTCCACACTTGTCACTTGGTAAGAACACATGATGACTGTAGGAAACCACTGAGTCACTGCAGAAAGAACAGCAGATGATTGCATGGCTCCATTGCTGCCACAGTGGTAACACCAGATGACTGTATGGCTCCGTTCCACATTTTCTGTCAGAACTGGTTTCCTCCTGAGGTGGAATACGCTGGATGAGGAGCACTGCCACCTTGTTCCATATCAGAAAGTCAGTTTGTCATCTGTGTATCATTGAATCAATAACCAGCGTTTTACAGTGATATGCTGAAAATATTATCACACACACACACACACACACACACACACACACACACACACACACACAGATTTCTGGCGGCTGTACTCAAGTTGGCAGTTGAGCAGCTCATGTTCTGTTGAAAGTATCTAATTACTACACAAAGTTTGCAACCGTATTATCATTTTGAATTCTGAACGGAGATGATATATTTTCATGGAATTGCTAAACAAAGTGTAGCTGTGTCATAATTTGAGAAACATCATTTCGATAATCTCGTACAAAGTATTTCCTTTCTTTCGTTGATGGTACAGGCACTTCAAATTTGACAATAAAAGCATGCAACCTTGCTGCGTTTTCCATATATCATTCATGAAAAATGTGAATGACTCTGAACTGAAACCAGTCCTGCAACATAAGTATGTGAGTTGCTTTTACCTGGTGTGGCAGATGAAGCGGTCAATTCTGTGAAATTTTGAGTACTGTGCCACATCGCTTGGACATTAAGCCACAGACCCATCACTCCCAGCTAAAAAACAAACAAAACAAAACCCACTCTTAATCGCTTTCATATGTTGGTGTGACGAGAAAGAACCTGTTACCTGATGTAATGCAATTCTCTGTTGATACTCTACAGCAGACTATGGTAAGCAAGAACTACATTCTGTCTTCCTCTTCCTGTTGGATAGCCAAAGCACAATCAAGTCCGGTAAAAACAACAACAAAAAACAAAAACAGTTACATGCGTAACTTGTCACGTAGTCCCACTACCAAACGTGTGATATTGACCTTGTTTTTAAAACTTAGTTTAGGGGCTGGCACTCTGTGTCAGGGCAAAGACTGCATTTAATGGAACACAGAATTGTGAGGTCATCAGCTACAATGTAGAACCCTATATAGTAACCGGGTTGGCTGCAGTTTTCAGCTAAATCAGCCACACATGATATACTTCCTCTTAATGTTCTGGGAAATCGGTCACAAATGATATACTTCCTCTTAATGTTCTGGGAAATCGGTCACAAGTGATATACTTCCTCTTAATGTTCTGGGAAATCGGTCACAAGTGATATACTTCCTCTTAATGTTCTGGGAAATCGGTCACAAGTGATATACTTCCTCTTAATGTTCTGGGAAATCGGTCACAAATGATATACTTCCCTGTCCATTATTTCTCATCCCTTTTTTTCAAATTATGAACACTTCCTTATATACGAGATAATAGTTTTTATGTTGTTAATTCGTTGAAATTGTATAGTTTTAGTTATAAAGATATCATCAGGCCAGAAAGCCTATACTTCTTTTCAATCAATATTTATGTGAAGGAATTTGGGCGCGACCTTCGAAATCTACTCGGTTATGAAGTATACATTCTACCTGACCTTACCTGGTACACGACCTTACCATACCATCACACGTGAACAGTGATGTGACATGTCTGCCCCAGTTCTTGCTTAATGAGCCGTGTGAATAGTGTACACTCCCCAGTTTGAACACAGACAAAAGCATGTCCAGCCATTGTTCGTTGTTTCTCCAGTACATGTTACCCTAGAGAAAACGTTTTCCAGTTCAAGGTTTTATTCCCCCACTTACCCCCCCCCCCCCCCAACAACTCACCACCAAGCGGTACCCTGAGTCACAGTGGGATATCATCCACATTGGAAGAAACTCATAACATGATTCCAGAAATGGCAACATTCGAAACAATTGCTATTGAAGTATACTGATGGAGTCTCCCGTCGGATCCACGGATGAGTAAGCAGGCTGGCTTATATGTCTGTGTATGGGAGAAGAGGCCGATTCTGGATGCACAGCACTTCCCACAGGTGTTGCTAGGGAAAACATCTCCAGAAGTTGAGCCCTGCTTCCTTCGCTCACGCTTCTCCTTAATGGCCAGCGTTCTCTCGTTTTCAAACGTCTTTATGCCACTAGAGCACAACATCCTCCAGCAAGAGCGGTCAAGGGCATCAGTTTCCCAGGAAGCGATGTCCATGTCACAGGCTTTGAGGTTTGTCTTCATGGTGTCCTTGAAGCGCTTGCAGGGTGGCAAGAGAGTGGAAGACAGACTAGACTAAAGGGAGGCAACAAACAATCACATGCGAGTTCAGTCCCATTCTTCCGTGAAGAAAGCAGACACAAGGTATTGCTCCTGAGCCTATAAAAAAAGGTTCACAAATTGTTCTGCTTAACAAGCAATTAGTACACACACGCACACACTCACACACACACAAGCGCAGGCATCCGATTTTGAATCTGGGGAATGCTGACCTCTGTTCTTCAATGTTTTTGTGGGTCCACGAACTAAACAGTCACACATATCACCTCTTGTGCTGCACACACAAATTACGTAGTTCTTCGGACGTGTCTTAGTCTTCAAGACATATGTTGTCTCGAGGCTGCACCAGCCTCACCAGACCACAGCCAGGTCTGTCCCGCTCCAGTCTCCGCGGACTGGGCCGCTACCACGTCTCCTCGGAAAGTGGGTTGATCCCGTGTCCTCGGACTGGGCTGTCTCCACGTCTGCTCCGGAACTCTGGGACGGTGTATTAAGACCCGTGAGATATATGCTCTGTATAATTTCCACATTCCCCTTTCACCTAATTCACCCTTTTCCATTTATGCCCCTACTTACATTAGTTCAAATAATTATTTTAGACTATCCAGACTCTCCAATTATCAAATATCAATTTCTCATTAAGGCCATGCTGCTTACATGACACAAAAAGTGGAATACATTTATTCATTATCCATGCGTCGGGACTAACAAGGGGAACGGAATATTTAACAATTCCTAGGTTATGAAAATGGCCACGTTTCTTAACATTTAGAAATAGAAAGATAACATAATTCTATACTACCTTTGCTCTTCATTCTAGCAATTATATGTACAGAGACATACTATCCTTTGGTCAATTTGCGGTGTAGCCAAGTTTACATAATATATCGCAAAGCATAGTTCCACCAAAATAGGCACAACAAGTATTAACTACATTTACAGTACATAAACATGCTTACACAAAAAGACTAACTATATCTTTGAACTCTTATGAAAAATAACTAATACGTAATTACCTGTAGCCAGAACCACAGAGCACCAACAGCGAGACCTTTTCCTTCCAAGCCTCTGTGACAGACTGTGTCGCTAGCCAGTAAAACTGGGCAGAGAAAAATATATTCACTGACCAGTACAAAAAACACGTGCAAATAAACAGAAGCACTTGAACTCCCCTGCACGAGGAAATAAGATTGTGGCACTCTGTAACACAGGGTCTTCCAAGTTCACTGTGGCCTTCCTTCAGCTGGCCATACGAAAGCATCTTCGGGATCCTGCTGTCTGTCATGCGGACAACGTGTCATGTCCAGCGTAGCTGGCACTGGATCAGCAGGCTCTCGATGCTGGGCAGGCCGCTTGTCTCTAGGACCTGGAGGTTGGAGACCCTGTCTTGCCACTTTATGTCGAGAATCATTCGTAGGCATCTCTGGTGAAACTGCTCAAGTTGTTGAATGTGACGGCGTTACGTCGTCCATGTTTCACAGCAGTACAATAAGGTGGTCAGCACAACAGCTCTGTAGGTTTTCATCTTGGTGCTGAGCCTGAAGCCTTTGTTGTTCCACAGCCTGTTGTCGAGTCTGCCAAAGGCGGAGCTGGCCTTGGCGATGCGCAGCGTCACTTCTGCATCAAGGGCTCCGTTGCTGCATAGGGTGCTGCTCAGGTAGCAAAACTTGTCGACTGACTTGATCTGTGTCATCGATCTTGATTGCAGGTGGGGGGAGGCACTGGCGTTCTGTGAGCTAGCTGGTTTGTACATGGACTCGGTCTTGCTGAGGCTGATGGTGAGTCCAAAGCGCCTGCAGGAGGTTGAGAACCTGTCCATAATGAACTGCATGTCCTCATGGGTGTGTGCAGCAAGCGCGCAGTCATCAGCGAAGAGGAACTCTCAACAGTGCCTCAAACATCCTGGACCTGGCATGGAGTCACCGCAAGTTGAAAAGTTGACCATCTGTGTGAAACTGAATGTAGATGCCCTGGTCAGTCTTGGAAGGCATCAATCAGCATGGCAGAGAAGAGAATGGAGAACAGTGTGGGTGCCAGGACGCAACCCTGCTTCACTCCATTTACCACAGGGAACGGATCCGACATGTTAGTATTTTCCTGTACTCTCGCCTGCATGCCATCGTGGAATGACGCAATCAGCTGGATTAGGCTCTCTGGGCAGCCGAACTTTAGGAGGATCTTCCACAGACCACGGCGATTCACCGTGTCGAAGGCCTTAGTCAGGTCTACAAAGATCACGTGGAGCTCCTTGTTCTGCTCACGGCACTTCTCTTGCATCTGGCGAACGGCAACACCATGTCACATGTTCCCCTGCCTGAGCGGAAACCGCACTGTGCTTCAGGGATGACTGTGTTGGAGACATGGTCAACCAGTCTGTTCAGTATGATGCGGGCGAAGATCTTGCCGGCGATGCAGAGGAGAGAGATTCCACGGTGGTTATCGCAGGATGTTTTGTCTCCATTCCGTTTGTAAATGTGGACAATTGAAGAATCCTTGAAGTCCTGGGGGACCTCACCTCTCTCCCAGATAGACTGGAACAGGGCGGTCAGCTTGTCTGTCAGCACCTCGCCTCATACTTGTAGATGTCAGCCTGGATTCCATCCGCTCCTGGTGCTTTTTCTGACGTTGTCAGCTTCAGGGCCTTCCGGATCTCGGCCTTGGTGGGAGGAGCAGCTTGCGAGTCACTGACTGGTAGCTGTGGGATGGCTGCAATTGCCCCGTCAGATACGGATGAGTCCCTGTCGAGGAGGGTGTAAGTGCTCTGCCCAGCGGGCAAGGATGTCTTTCTTGTCTGTCAGGAGGGTGGTCTTGTCCAAGGCTCGGTCAGAGGTTGATCCTGTGACTCTCGGCCCATACACAGCTCGGAGACCATCATGGAAGGTCTTCATGTCGTGAGCATCAGCAGCAGACTGAAGCTCTTCGGACTTTATCTCCCACCAGGTGTTCATCTCACGCAGCCTCTTCTGTACGAGTTGCTTGGTTTGCAAGAACTGGTCCTCCTTCCTCTGGCAGTCTTTATCGGAAATGTGATCCTGATGCCGTATATGCAGTGTGTTCAGGAGCTTGGAGATTCCAGAGTCGTTCTCGTCAAAGCAGTCTTTGTGGCTCCTCTATACAAAGCAGAGTGTCAGCTGCTGCTGTGTACAAGCATCTCTAAAGTGCTACATACCTCTTCTACATCATTCAATGCAGGAATTTCTTGGAGAGCTGCTTGGATTTGCTGCTGTAGCACGTCCTTGATGATAGGGAGGCGGTGGATGTTTAGCTTCCTAGGGGGTTTCTGGAGCTTGATTGCAAGTCTGATGTTCATCTAGCTGCGTACCAGGCGATGGTCCGAACAACAGACTGCTCCTCTCATGCAGCGTGTAATAGAAACACCACTTGTGTCCCTCTGCCGGATAATCACATAGTCCAGCATATGCCATTGCTTGGAGCGGGGGTGCATTCATGTGTTCTTGTACTTGTCCGCTTGTTGGAAGAGGGTGTTGGTGATGGTCAGTCCATGCTGCGCACAGAGCGAGAGCAAAGCAGTCCGTTGGAGTTGCACTTGCCAGTGCCGTGCTGTCCTAGGACTTTTGGCCACGAGGAGAAGTCCACGCCGACGCGGGCATTGAAATCCCCAAGGATGATCAGCCTGTCCTTTGTCTACCGCTGAAATGGTGTGGCTGAGCTCCTCGTAGAAAGATTCTTTGATGTCATCAGGGTTGGTCATCGTCGGGGCATAGCAGCTGATGACTGTGGCGAAGCGATCCTTGGACAGCTTCAGACGCAGGATCATCAGCCTATCGTTTATCCCACGTGGAAGGCTGTCAAGCTGTCGTGTAAGTTTGGTTCGTATGGCAAAGCCCACGCCTGAGGTTCTTGAGGTGCCATCTGGCTTCCCAATGCAGTAGAAGGTGTTGCCCCTCCAACTTCCTCCAGCTGGGTTTCACCGGCAAATCTGCTTTCGCTCAGGGCTGCTATGTCCACCTGGTAGCGATCAAGCATTCTAGCAATGAGCGCTGTGCGCCTTTCTGGTCTGTCGTCTCTATCTAAAAGGGTGCGAACATTCCAGGCACCAAGAGTCAGGGCATGAGTCCTGGTTCTTTTCTTCTGTTGGTTTCGACCGCTATTGTTCGATGTCCAAGTAGGTGCGTGTCACAACCCATAAAGGGTTACCCATGAACCCCCCGCACCTTCCCAGACTAACTAACAAGACATAGATAATTCAGCTCAATTCTTTACTGTTGTGCACTTTGAATATCCTGGTCCAGACACACAAATTTAAACACTTAACTACAGCAACACTCTTTGGTTACACCATAGCAGCATGACCACGACACAGTAGGCCCTAGTAACGGCAGCACAGATCTACGCGAAAAAATGTCAGTTCACTTGAACCTAATTCAAGTTAGTCCGTTGAAGACCAGTGTCAATGAACTGGCTTTAGTCACATGCCTGCAGAATCGGAGAGGGTGAACGGGATGAGGGACTGTGGGTGAGGACGTTGGAAATATGAGGTTGGGGAAAGGAGTGGAAGTGAGGGAATTTGGAACGGACAGGGCTGAAGGGGAATGATGACCACTGTAGAGGCGAATCCTGGAGTTCCGTCGGAGTGGCAGACAGGGGAAACCCACAGGAAAAAGTCACAGGGAACAAATCTGTAACAAGACTCCCATGTCTCTGTAGACTATGCTCTAACACGTTATGAAAGAGTACCCCCCCTCCCTTTCCTTAAGCAATACACATTACGCTAGGTAGGCGAGTAAGTGGATATTGATGCAGTCGTTTCCACACAAACTACCAATGCCAAATATACATGAACTGTTATGGTTTCTCCAATAAAGAGTTACACCACACACAAACTGAAAGAGTCATTACAAGTAACCCTAAATGACAGTCAATATTTATCTTACTGGTTTCTCCAGAAACAAAACCCAAATAGGCAATATTAAATCTCCGTATCACGATACAAAATGTTTTGGAAAATCTAGACAGTTTTCATTGTAAAGAAAATAAGTGAGACAATAACTCGAGCTGAATACATGTCAGAATAACACTTAAGACAACCTTATTAATTCCCCCCAAAATATCTAGAAATAAAAGACTATTGAATTTAAAAGATTTCCGTTGAAACAATCCCAGAATGCCAACAAATGTCACAAGTTACAACACTAACACAACGAGGACAAACTAACTAAACAACTCCACCCTCACCTGTCACCAGTAATCAGGCAAACCATTGGCCCAGGAGAGAACACAGAACACAGACCCACACAGAAGCAGAAGGGGGTTACACAGGAATCGAACCCCACGACTGTCCAAGAGGGCACCCAACAGCTCACTTGCTGGCTCGGCGACCCTTCTCCTTCCAAAGCTCGGCACCAAAGGCAAAGCAAAACCCTTCTTTCAAAACGACGTTAACTCCGAACTCATATCAAGAGTTCAGAACGAGAAAAAATAGACATGTCAGACACACATCACAACAGATTCACGTGCTTCAGTTCGGAACTGAACTGAGCACACAAGAGAACGATAGAGCAAAAACGGGGAGAGAGAAGGAGGGAGAAAGGGAGAGGGAAAAGGAGAGGAGGGGAAGGGAGACGAACACACGAACACGCGCACAAATGAATGCCACGAGCCGTGACAGTGCGGTTTCCTGCTCGGTACTATGCGAGGCATGCTTTGTTTAGGGATCCTTTTATCTCCCCTTCCCCATGTGGGGAGAGCAGTGCTGTCCCTAAAAAGGGCTGCTCTGACACTGTGGGAGGATACGGGCGCCGCATCTGCCCCAGTCAACGGCGGACGACCATCATCCCACAGCTGCCCGCGTGCAGAGTCGTGACTAGGAACTACCAGCAGCATCCTCTGCCTGTACCCGTTACCACTTCTCCATCGCCGCAGGGCTTGGGAAAGCTGGGTGTTGAAGGGCTAGCTCGTCGTTCCGGCATTAGCCTGGTTGCCTTACCAGCACAGGTGACTTTTTTTTTAGCGAGGAGGAGTTGTGCAGTCCCTTCCCCACTCTCTCGCCTACCGACGCTCACATCCCACAGGTGCAGATACTGCCACGTGTAGGACGGCCTCGGCAGGTGCAGGTTTTTTCTTCGGAGCTCCGCCTCCTAGGAGGACTTCCAGCCAAGGATAAGAGCTCCCTCTGCCCTTTGATCATCCTCTTCTGCCTTCACAGCCGTTGGGAAAGGTTTCCTCCTCCGCCTGGTCCGTCGTTGGGAGACTTCAAATGCGGCAGGTAGTACTGGGTTACAAGGGCTATGTCCCTGACCTGACCCATCGAAGTACAGACACCACATGAAAAACAGCCGCACCCACAAGAACAAAAAGAAAATAGTGCGATATAGAAGGATCCCAAACTCCGTCTACTGCTTCTAATAAAAGAAAAGATTGAACGCCCTCAAATACTTCGGAACTCCGGAGACGTTCTCTTTGTGTC
Source organism: Babylonia areolata (assembly GCF_041734735.1). Taxonomy (NCBI): domain Eukaryota; kingdom Metazoa; phylum Mollusca; class Gastropoda; order Neogastropoda; family Buccinidae; genus Babylonia; species Babylonia areolata. The sequence goes on along the minus strand of NC_134881.1, from coordinate 2,711,302 downwards.
ATCCCAAAGCAGAAATGTGATTCACGACAAACAACCTCACTGATGATGGCCCATGTTGGGAGGTTCCAGGAACTACATGATGCAGTGGCTGATCTTCAGCAGCCCAACCGGAATTTCCGAGCTTCACTGACCGGCCATATCGGAGACGCCAAGATGTGTGTTGCACACATAGTAAGCATCAAGATAGAGACACTCCATTTATTGACTCGGTTCTTTGAGGAAATTATCGATGAGCTGGAAAAATCAGCATCTCGATACAACGTATATCTACCCTTTAAAAACTCCAAAATGTCTGCGCAAACTTAAAAAAAGCTGAAGTTTGTCAGGTCACATGACGCCAGTACCGTCACTGAAGGTGACAATGTAAGCATTGTACTGAAAGATCCATAAGAAATTTGGCGCCACCACCATATGCAGTACAATGCTGAGAGATAGGGAAGACTCCAGACCATCGCCACCTGGTGGTGCACCCACAAATGTCGTCACCTGCGACCAAAAGGAATCCCGTCATCCATATGGTGCTGATGAAGAAACGTCTAAGAAGTCGTTAGCCTCTGGTGGTGAGCCTCTGAGTTAGCCCTCTTCACGAACCCGACAGCCCACACAGAGCTGGAGTCCTGAAAAAACAAACAAACCCAAAACCCAGCCCGGTCGCTCCCCATTAAGACGTGCCACCAATACAGCCACCCCCAAGAAGAACATACCTCAGCATATTCAGTGGATTGCACGTCTTCAACACACACCAGTTCCAGAACAGCTGAGGACAGCCTTGTATTGTCCGCTGTTGCACCTGACAAACTACTGCCAGGTAATGTCCGAAACCCGGTGCTCTCAGTGTTAAGATGGGAGTCAGCATCCTGGTGAATTTTTTCTTCTGTTTTGCTGTGCATTTACATGTGTGACGTGTGCTCATCAAGTGTTTTGATTAGAACGTGGGATTAGAAAGTGGGCATACTTGACGTATGAGTGAAGCAGGGTGAGTTTCCTTCGTGCATCCACAAACAGCAACAGATCACTCCCATCTTACACTGAGACGTGGATTGATCTGGCCACGGGACCTCTGAGTGACGGGGGCGCTCCCGTCTGTTTGGCAACATCGTGTTGCACTGCTGTGGTCACAATCTGCTGACCAGTGTCCAAGTGTTCTTTGGACAAGGTGGGGCATGTTGTGGCAACTGACTGGTCCTTAGTGAGTCCAGTGCCACTCCAAAATCAGGAAGTTATTTTGTAAAAAAACCAAAACAACCAACTTTCTTTTGGATTTATTATTGTAACTACAGCTGATGTTCTGGAAACTTTTTCTTTCTAACCCCCACCCCACCCCATACCCCTCCCATATCCTTCACTTCCTCCTTTCATGCTTATGTTTGCAAGTTATAGTTTCTTTTTTCAGATTCTTGAGTTGTACATTTGATGGAATTCATAGTAAACCAAAGAGATAAGGCCTTCCAGATTCACTTGTGATACACACTTTAACCGGTAAAAGAAAAAGAAAAAAAGTTCTGCTTTTAATGATATAAAGCTTTGGCGGAAAAAAGAAAGAGCATCATAGCAGATTCGAACTATGCTCATTCGGTTTGAGAGTAATCAGACTTACAGTGCTAGAGCGCACCTGCCAATGACTTTAAAAAAAATAATATCTAAACGTATTTTTGCTTCATGAATCGACCACAGTATTCGAGGTGATAAGTCGTTTAAGTCATAATATTTTGGTATATTTCAATTGTTTGAGAAATGAAATAAGTCCACGGTAAAGGAGATGTTGCTATCGCCTCATGCACACCACAACATGTAGCTGTTTTCTGGAGACAGGCGTGTTTGACAGGCTGACAGAAACTGCAATATGGTCCGTTCAATTTCTCTTCTGTTTTCATTCTTGTTTATTCGGTATCCTTTTAACTCACTCAGTACGGCCAGTCCTCTCTTCTCCTCTACACAGACCCCTCGGATGTCCAGTGGGTGTCTGAATGACCCAACCTTTAGCTTCCGTCGTCAGAATTGTGGTATTCTTTGTCAGCATTCACCTCTTCAGTATAAGAGCCTCCCTCTTGCAATATTTTGATGATGGTAACTGTGGTGAAACGCTGTTAACGTCGTCTCTTTCGCCGTTCGTATGGAGAGAGTTAAAGATATTCATAAGCAGTGAACACGTCGATGGTGTTGTTAGTGTCACTGTATGTGTTCTGTCCAGAATTTTTTAAAAACATGTTTTATTAAATATAATGATATAGTAAGCAACCACATTCAACTGCCTGTTTTCTGATTTTCGGAGGGGGGGTGGGGGGGGGGGGGGCACGAATACATAGATGCGTGGGAAAAGTGGAAGGGTGGGGGCGGGGGCGGGGGGGTGGGGGTGGGGGGGGGGGGGGGGGCGGGGGCGGGGGGTGGGGGTGGGGGGGGGGCGGGAGGGAGGGGGAGGGGATAGGAATACATAGATGCGTGGGAAAAGTGGCGAAAGAATATCGGATAATCGATACATTCCCATGCGAGTGGGACTCCGTTACTCTTTTAAACATTGGTCGTTGTCTGTTCATGAATAAATAGCATATTTACGAGCCTATTGCAGTCTTGTCTGCCTTTTGCCTTTGTCTTTTAAACATTCTGTGCATCAAACTACAAAAAGAAACCGTTATCGGTATGTTAAATTTGCGTTTCATGAACGGTGACAACCAATGTATTTGAAATTTCTGTTTACGAACAAGGCATTCAGCATACATCAGTTTTATTCCATGGACCATGACAAACAGTTTGATAATTCTCTTTACAGCCAGGCAGGCCAGTGGACGGTGCTGACCTTTCTACGAACAGTGACAGCAACTAAAACTGAATCGGTGTGGACCCAGTTTTGTAGTATTTATTTTCTCCTGAACAATGACAAGCAGTTTCTTTAACGTTGCTGTTTACACCCAGCGAGCTCACTATACAACAGTGGTCTTTCAATAAAGATACCGAGCAATATGATTACTGTTTACAGCCAAGGAACTGAACTCCGGTAACTGTTTTCCAGACCAACCATACTGCCAAAAATCTACTTGCATCAAAAGTTAGTTTAAATAAGCAGAAATCCTCCTAATCATAGTCATGGGAAACAGTGTATTATTCTGGCTGTTTTGGAATGCTGTGAGTACCCTGACTGCTGATGGCACAGATGTAGTACTTGGGGTGAATCAATCAAACACATTTACACATGTATCACAGACTTATGGTGAAGATAAAACCTCGCGGCAACAAAATCAGGGTGAGACAAACGTGGCAACAGATTCCAGTGCCCCATGGCAGCAGAACACAGCGTCTGGCAACAACCATGAGGTGACCTCCCCTGTACCTGTCACAAGCTATGACCTGTCTCCATGTGTCTACGACCCAGACCTGCATGAACTAACAATTGAAACAACTGACGGTCATTTGTACTTCCGAGCTTCCAATGAAAGTGAAACCACTCCTTGTGATGTCACAGTTCAAGTTCCACGTGATAACATAGTGCGAATTCGAACCGAAATGTGCTCGCTTTTGATATTGGAAACATTTGAATATGGCAGTCAAACACCTATATACGAAGTAAATTGTAGATATGATAAAAATCATTTACTGTATAGTTTAACAAACAAGACTATGATCAAGATATTCCATCTTCAAGAGGACGTTGGAAAATCACGACTATCTTTGTTCTTCTCTGCCGTCAACAAGTCCGAGAGGCCCAGTATTGAGTTACGGATCCTCTCCCCTTCACATGGTGAGTATTGTTTTATGTCTTCTCAGCATTTCCAGCAAGATTCTAAGCCTACCAGATCTGTGTAGAGCCAATAAATGGGTCACTACATTTTTGATAGGTAAATCAGTAGACAAACGACAGATCTGCAATGAAGAGAATTATCCCAGCGTTCCTGGACAAACAAATCAGTGTGTGTGTGTGTGTGTGTGTGTGTGTGTGAGGGAGTGTGTGTGTGTGTGTGTGTATGTGTGTGTAAGATACGTATTGTGCCATTGGTTGGGACCGGGAAGAGGGTGACCACTTTTTAAGGCTTGTGTGGGTTTTGAAACCGTAATCAGCATGAGAAAATGACGTCAGAAAGTAGGTCAGGTCTCAAACTTTCGAACGAACCATAGCAGTGGGGGTTTCGTTGCAGCGAAATTGTTGTAATTATGGTTTCAACTTCGACAATTTTGTTTCAATTTTATCTTTTGGACATTTTTTCATATACACCCACATAATTAATGACTTATTTTTCATAGAAAAAGCACAACTTTTGTAAAAATGAACTACACAAAAGCGTTCTAGAGACATTGCAGAGGAACCCAAAACACATTTTGGAGCGATTTCTTTTCACATTTTTGTACACCGTGCGCCATCTTAACAGTAAAACCGCGGACACTGATTGACTCTGAACTAAAATTGGTTTTGATGCTAGGTTTGATTGTCACGATTTTCACTCGGGTAGTGATGATCACTGGTGGACAGTGAAGAAGGTTAATGGGAGCAAGGAGGATTGTACCAGAGTCTGACAAAAAAGCTGCCGGGTCGAAGGTTTCATGCAATGGGTTTTGGAAACAAGTAGTCAGCTGCTAAACCCAACCGTGCATTACATCTTAAGTCACAAGCTGCTGAATTTACGAACACAAACTGCCAGTTTTATTGATCTTTTTCTGTGTGCTAGTCAAAAATATAATAGTGTTTATGACGCTATATTACATGTCAAAAAACCCATATCAGTCATTAAGAAAAAAAAAAAAGTCCATTCGTTTGTAATTATATTTTTCACGTCAGCTTTCAACACAATTCAGCCACGCGTTAATGCAAACACACTGTTACACATGAGCGCCAGTGCTTTGTACGATTCTCTGGATATTAGACTACCTTACAAACCGTCCCCAATATGTCAGATTGCATCCTGGTCTGACCTCTGAAACATCAGTTTAACCATTGCAATGAACCGCATCGGCCTGTGTCATTGCCATCTTGATATTCTGTCGGTGGGACCTCTGACTGTGTGATCAACATGTAGGCTGACGACATGACAATGACAGGATTTATCCAATATTGATACGACAAACATCAGAGACTCGTGTGACATGAACTGACTCAAGGTGCATTGGGGATGATAGTGGACTGTAGGAAAAACAGCACCCAGCCTGGATCTGTTATTATCGGGGGAGCCGAAATTGGGTGTGTAGATACATCCACATACCACAGCAGTCTCTTTGACATGCTCAGCTGGAAGCAGAGTAGAATATCTGTCTTCAGTCAGATCCTCATGCATACCTATTGTCTCTTTTTTATGTTGAGATGAATTCAGCAACACTGCATTGTATCATGTTCTCTTGTTTGTGTGTTGTTGTTGTTTTTCTTTCTTTTTTCTTCGTTTTTGTGTTATTGTGTATCTCTTTCCGACGACAGATTCAAATGCATAGCTCTCATATCGATTACTTAATTTAAGCCTGCATAAATCAGCTGATCATGATGGCCACATCAGGTCTAAAATCACACTGAAGAAACTGTTGAGTAATTTTCATAAACGAAAAAGGACTGTTGGAAAAACATGTGCCAATACAAATAACAGATTATTGCTGCTATTCTGACGATACTTTTGTTTTCTGTTTGTATTTTGACAACGCCTTCACCCGTGTGGGGTCCAAGCAAAGCTGATCAGAGGCCTCTTGGTTTCCAGGGTACGTGCAGACACCAGGGTGGGGAAGCTCCTCCCACTACCCGCCCTACATGAGGAGCTGTGTCACCCTCACCCCGCCTCCTGGCCACGTCGTCTTCCTCAAGTTCTTCAAGATGGATCTTGGTTTTGGGGATTACCTTCTGCTCTACCAGGGCCAGTGTGTTCATTCCTCTAGAAGCTCACTGACAGACCAGAATTCAGTGAAATATAAACGCAGCCTTTACATACCAGACGGGTTACTTTTTCCCTTTTCCTCTGTTGGCTCACGAAATAAAGATGATCCTTTATCTTTCTATTTCTATAGCATTACTAGGAATCACGGATTCAACCTTCGATTCTCATTCCATCCTGATGACATGAAGCCTCACAAAGTGCCAGACCCACAGATAACAGGTAAGACAAGGTGGAACTGCTCAGTGTCCGTGTGGCCTGAACTACACAAGAACTTTCCCTGTGACCTGGTTCCTCAGTGTGCCGAGTCTGAAGACGAGGCCCGTTGTCCCTACACCTCGGAGAAGTGTGGACTGGATAAGGTAACTATATGTTTAGTATCTTTTCTGTCATGAGCAGGTTTGACAATTTCGAAATCGATCTTATTAAAGACGAGGACAATGTGGAAGAGCTGCATGCTGGAATGACTTGAAATGTCAGGAAAGTGATAAGAAACTCCAGGGAGAGCTGGACAGTACTAAGTCTTCAGAGAAGAAGCCCCTCTCAGTTAATTGTTTCGGCCCTTAACTCCTTACACTCTAAGGGGGCCGGGCCGCATCCAGGTCATGACTCCTGGATACCCTTGTATTGCCGCCTTTTCTTTTTTCCCCTGGTCCTCAGCAGGTTCGAACCCGCACCTCCATGGTGGTCACCACTTCAGAAATGAGTCACCTTTTTCTGGCAGACGTTTGAACCACTGAGCCATCATACGCATAGTCTGAGTAGGGAAATTTAATCCTTATGAAGTTTACTTTCATCCATCCTTGACCAGATCCAGCTGGAACTCTTTTCTGCTGCTTCTGCCATTGCCTTGAGAGCCCATGTCCTCTCTCTGCCAGAAATCGGCAGCTGTTTCATGAGGCTGTAGGCAGATGCACCCACAAACCTTGCACCAATCTCTATGGTGAGGACTTTGGCTTGGAAGCCAGATTCTCTCAGGCTGCTCGCTAAACTGGCATACTTCTCGGTCTTGTAGATGTGGGCTTCCTCCATTCTGCTTTCGTATGGCACAGTGAGCTCAATCATAATCACTTTTGTCGTTGCCTTGAAGTGGAGTACCATGTCAGGTCTCATGCCACTCTTGCTGATGATTTCCGGGTGTTTCTTCCCCTCTGGTAGGTCAACTGTGCATTCCCAGTCTTCGGCACCATCAAGCAGCCCACGTTTTCATGCTTTGGAAACTTTGGATGCTGTTCCTGGCCAGACTTTATTGCCTTCTGCCGAGTGACTCTACTGGAACTTCTGGTAGGGTTGGTGCTCCTTGGACAGTGCTCACCACATATGCAATTTCTTTTAGCACTTGGTTGTGCCTCCACGCTCAACGCCGCTTTGCATGAGCTGAGGACATGTTCCACTGTTTGTCTGCCATGGCAGAGTGGGCACGCAAGGTCATCTGCTTTCCCTCATTTCACCAACTTTGTATTCGAGGGAAGGAGTCGTACACAGATCTTAGGATGAAGCTGATCCTCAGCAGGGCCATGTTCCACATGTCGCTCCAGCTGAGGCTCCTTTGGAGTGCATTTTCCCATATTGTCCACTGCCCCTGCTAGCCTTGCTGGACTGCCTTCTGGACTCTTTTATTATTCTCTTCATTCTTGATCTCCTGTATGATCATGTCTCTTTTTGCTTCACCCCTTGCCTTGGACAACCATTCCATCTGTCAATCCCAGGCCTTGTATGTTGGTTGGGGTGTGTCCTGTTATTTCCTTCGTCTTAGGGCTTTCTTTCACTGCACTGACCGCATCCCTGACTTTCCATTTTCTGCCTGTCTTTAACTGGGTTGGTTGAATCTCACAATACTGTCACCTGAGTCTTCGAGCATGCTGAGAAGTCTTGCCTTCCCTACCTTGTATTCTTCGACAGGGGACTTCAGAGCTAGCCTCAGCTTTGCTTGGTGACAGTAGAGTGCCACGTCAGTGAGACCAGGTGGGACACCAAGCCATTTGCGTGTGTACTTGTTGATCTTTGCTTCAATTGACTCGACTGTGCTACAGCTGATATCATGTATCAGGAGAGGCCACAGGAGCTTTGGTATCAGCATTGACTGTAGGCACCACACTTTGTATTTGCCAGGAATGCCACACTGGTCTATAATGTGCAGGCCTTCTTCTGCTGTCTGCTTGGTTTCCTTTCCTCTTTTTGCGTCTTTCAGGGACTCGCCATACCATCTTCCAAGGCTCTTGACTGGTTCATCTGACACCGTTGGAATGGCTTGGTTGACTACAGTGAATGTGACCGTTTCAGCTACCTTTCCTTTTCGCAGTGAGAGGCTCCGTGATTTCTTTGGTTTGAAGTTCATCCTGGCTGAGGCAACTAGCTCGTTCAGCCGCTTCAATATTTCACTGGAGTCATCCTCTTTTGTTGAAAGGATTGTTGTGTCATCCATGAAGGCTTTCAAAGCAGGTAATCTGGTATCCGTTTCCGAGGTCGGCTCGATCCGTTCCCTTCATTGAGGCCTTCAAGATCACTTCCATTGCCAGCATGAACAGGATTAAAAAAATTGCACAGTCCATGGCTATGCCCACTTCCAGATTGATCCAATCTGTCGTGTATTCCTTGGTGGTGAACCGCATTGAGAAGCCATGGAAGTACTTCTTCAGCATTTCCCTGATGTTCGTTGGGACATGGTGCATCTCGAGAGCCAGTTGGATCATCTCATGAGGAACTGACTCATATGCGTTTGCCAGATCCAGCCATACCACGTCAAGGTTCTTTTTATCTGCCTTTGCTGTTTGGATTGCATCCCAAAATCATTGTGGCATGTTCTACACAGCCAGGAACTCCTGGGATGCCACCTTTCTGGACTGACACATCCAGATACTCATTTTCTATGAGGTATTTTGTCAGTCTTGCAGCCATGACAGAGAAGAAGATTTTTCCTTCGACATTCAGGAGCGATATTGGTCTGAACTGGCTGATGGTACTTGAATTCTGCTCTTTCGAGATGTACACGCCATCAGCTATCATCCCCTGGTCACTGATCTTCAGGTTCCTCCATGCTGATCTTATCACTATGTGGAGCCACTCAAGGTGGCAAGTTTAGTTTCCGTCGTTTGGCATCAAGATCTTGTATGATTGATTCGTCTGAATTATCAGCGTGGATATCCTTGGTACTGTGGTTTGAATCCTGGTCTTGGTTTTCCAACGTCTTATCTGCTGGTACAGTGCGCTGCTGAGCCTTCGTCATATTCTTCACGCAACCTTTTTTGGTCCTGTGGATCTTCATGCCACACTCAGTGGAGAATTTCCGCCCACAGACACATGGGAATTCCATCAGTTCTGAAATTGTAGTCCATTTACCGTTTCCAGTCGTGATTCTGTTGGCGTCGATGGATTCATCATTCTCTCCCCCTTTCGGTGAATCCTGGGAGCATTTCTTCTTTGAACAACTTGTAGCGATTGATTAAGGGTAAGGTGTATGCCAACCCACGGAACCCGAGAGTCTAGTCTTTCCCAGTGTCACTTGGTCTTTCCTGAACGTCGTTCAGACTGTTCCTGAAAGTCAATGGCTTACCCATATCTCAGTGATAAGAAACGCTAGGGAGAGCTGGACAGTACAAGGCCTTCAGAGAAGAAGCCCCCTTCAATCAAGAGTTTCGGCCCTTAACTCCTTACATTCTAAGGGGGCCGGGCCGCACCTAGGTCATGACTCCTGGATGCCCTTGTATTGCCAAGAGAACATTAGAATACGGTTGTAAAAATTATACCTATAGAAGTGAACACGTCAGTTCAAATAGCTACATGGCAAAACCTGCTATTTAAACGGCTTTGAAAACCTTTTTTGTTTAGCTTCCTCTAAAGTTCTCTCTCCTCCCAGAGTTACAGATATTTCTTCAGTACATTTCAGCATCGCATTAATGCACATTCTATTTGACAATTTTTCTGCCCATGTTTTTTGTAGACATTTTAATCTGACATGAAATGTCGGTGGTTTCTTTAACTAAAGTCCCTGTTTATCACTCAGATTTATCATTCATTTGCTGATACAGTGGTTTCTCAGTCCACAAAAATACCATGCTATTTTTTTCAACTTGTGTCAATCTAGCTCTTGATCATAGAAATCCACCTTTCATTTCATTATCCCTTATGTTATATGCTATTTTGCTTTTTTATAATAATTCAATTCTTCTTCGTTCCTTTTTCTTAATAAACATTTGTTCGTGCTCTCGTGGTTATATATCAAAATCTGCTTGTTTCAAATATTATTATGTCAAGATGTCACAATAGATTTTGGTTTGATGTTGCCAAACATTATAAAAAGCTTTATAATATGTGCCCCAGAAAATTCGGGAGAGTTTTTGTGTGAATGTATTCATTATAATGTTAACATTGTAAGGGGCAACAACACTGTACACATTAAAGAGTGGATTGATATGGCATAATGAGAATTAGTGACCTAGTAAATGCTGATGGTATTTAAAAAAAATAATTTTAATGAGTTTATGAATAGATATCAGGGACTGTCAACCAATTTTTTTTTTTTTTTTTTTTATAAATCTATGCTGGAATAATAGAAGCCATGAAAGATTTCAAACAAAAATGTGGAGTGGAAGTTTTGAATAACAATATATTGGAAAGACCCAAAACATGGCATGTGATAAAGGGTGGTAATGCTAAAAATATTTACATGTCATTTACAGACCACATTAACCCCCTAATTAGTGCACAAAAGTGGCAGCAAATTTACCCAGATGATACGTTAACCTGGAAAAAATATTCCTCAAACCATTTAAAGTGACAAACGACAGTAAACTCAGATGGTTTCAGCTTAGAATACTTCATAGGCTGATACCAGCTCAAAGGTTCTTATTTGTCCGCAAGCTGATTGACAGTCCTTTATGCTTCTTTTGTGGTGAAGAGGAAGATTCAATCCAACATCTTTTTTGGAGCTGTCAGGTTTCTCAGAACTTTGGGACAGTACTTACAACTTAGCTATCAGAAAATAGTCAAAAGTGCAGGGGTCTCAATCTTTCAGAATTGCTGATTATATTTGGTATAAAATCATAACAAAACACTGATCATTTTAGCAAAATTTCATATATATAAATGTAAAATACAAAACACTGTACCTAGTACCTTACATTTTCAAAATATGATTAAAATAGATATATTGAGAAATACAACAGTAGAATAAGTGAAACAGATATAATTTGAAAGGGCTTGGCTTCCCTATAATGCATTAACAGAAAACTAGAACAATCTATACACCCATTATGTGTTCAATACTGGAAAGGAAAAGGCACAAGCAATATAAAAACTAATGGAAATGAATGCTGTAAGAATTGAATGGAGTAAACTTTGAATTGTATTGTATGACACGTATTGAAAGTGGTGCTTTATTGTCACCATAATTTCAGATACTGAGATTGACTTACGTGATTAGTACTGGAGAAATGCTAAAATGAAACTGTACGATCAGTAATGTTAAAGGACATATGCTTCATTTATTCAGCGTTATTCTTATCAATAATAAGTTGAACCAGTGGGTGAAAGAGTAGTGGCCACCTAGGGTTTAGTTTCAGTTTCAGTTTCAGTAGCTCAAGGAGGCGTCACTGCGTTCGGACAAATCCATATACGCTACACCACATCTGCCAAGCAGATGACTGACCAGCAGCATAACCAAACGCGCTTAGTCAGGCCTTGAGAAAAAAAAAGAAAAAAGAAAAAAAAGGTGAATAAATAATAGATAAGCTTTCATAAAAAAAAAAAAAAAAAATTATGATATAAAAAAGGTAGTAGTAATGATAATAATAATAACAAAACAAAACATAAATAAATAAATAAATAATAATGGGGTTTAGTATTTGTATACTTTTATACATTACATGTAAATCAATGTTGGGGACACTCTCTGTGCTATGTATTACACATTTATGTTTAAATGCCGACCTACAGAAGTCAAGATAAATGTTGTCACTTTCTGTTATATATATATATATATATATATATATATATATATATATATATATATATAAAGAAAATAAGAAGAAAGCCTTCCTACAGAAATAGGATAGGAACCATTGGAATTTTGGAGGAGCAAGATAGGATTGTTAGATAAGGATTGGGGGAGGGAATGCCTGTCTGTCCGTATGTGGCTGTAAGTCTGTCTGTATGTCTGCCTGGTCGTCCACCTGACTGTCTTTGTGATTGATCTAAAGTTTTTGTACACATAATTGTATGGTTTGTACGGCTTCCTTCCATGTTATATCTTGGGTCGTTCTTTCTTTCTTTTTTTTTCCCCCACATGCCCTAATTTAGTAATTATAAAAAGTGGTATGCCTTTTTTTTTTTCGTATGAGTGATCTGTTCCACAAATGCTATTGATTACTGTGTCATAGTTATGGAATGCCGGGTATTGGTTTTGATTATTCATTTATTATCACGTTTTTGAGTTGATTGTCATTGTGTAATGGACTATAATGACATGAGTTTACAAGTTATATCTGTTATTGTTAATGTTCACTGTATTCAGACGTTTTTATTTGTATCTTTTATTTTTGTTTTTAAATTCTGAATTGACATCATGAATTTATATACAAAATGAAACGGTGGTCGACGCAAGAAAGTCCGGGAAAGAAACAAAACAAAACAAAACAAAAAAAACAAAAACAAAAAAAAACAAAAACAAAGAAACAAAAAAAAACAAACAAAAAAACCACCCCCCCAAAAAAACAACAACAACAACAACAAAAAAACAACAACAAAAAAACTGCTTGTCTCAAATGAGCCGTATCTGGGTGCATCTTATCTGTATAACCATTCACTTATTCTTTTATTGTGTTTTCAATAGCATTACGTACTTTTAACAAAGAACAGTTACATTTCTAACATGCGTGTTTTTGTGTTGTTTTTTCATTAAAAGAGTTTTTAAACTTTTTATGAAACCATGGAGTAATCTGTTCTATAACATGACACACAAACACTGTCGGCTACATCACAAACTGCTAATCAAATTTACAAATTAATTGGAAGGGGCAACTAAATGAATTGATAGAATCTCTGTGTGTGTTTAGATTGTGGTGTAGGCTATGTCTTCTTTGCAAGGATTGTAACGACCATCCATTCAGCAGCCACTTCATAACTTGTTGGGGTTTTAGCGTTACATTTATTTTCTGTTATTCGCCATCTTCGTCCTTCAGGGGCCATCTCCCGATGTGAAAGAGGGCGTCAAGCGCCCGAGAAGGATCGAATTCCAGAGAACAGGCAACAGATGAAGAAACAGGCTGCTTAGTACCCAGCACTATCAACATTGTGAGGTCTACAGCAGAATCCGTTCCAGAATTGCACTGTTCACATTGCAGACGCTCTTCAAACTTCACGATGAGGACACCAACAGGTACAATCCACTGTCTTATGAGACAGACGGTCCCACTTCTGACGCTGACACAGTATGTTGGGAGAGTTGATTGTCATCTACTTTTATTTCCCCCTGTGTTTGCTCAGGACATTGCAAGGCAGCCATTCATGGAAGCTATTTCAATGCTTTTTTGTTGTTTGTTTCAGGTGGAAGCAGGCGGGAGGTGTTATGTGTTTAAATGGCAGAAGCTCGGTTTCTGGACTAAAGCTGACATTGAGTGCCGTCAACAGGGTAGCTTACTTGCCAGTCTGGAGAGCCTCAAGGAGTGGACAGATGTCAAGGACCTTCTCATACACAACCCGTTTGACCTTATTTGGATAGGTCTGAGAAAAAGACTGCATGTCCCAGGAAAAGCTTACAAGGATACAATGTAATATTTTACTGTCGCACGTTCTTTCCAACTTTCATATAGAGGGAAAAACTTCAAATGAATATGTCATTGTCCCCCACCCCCCTCTCTCTCTCCACTCCCCCCCCCTCTCTCTGTTTCCTCTAACAGTTACAGGATGAGGGTGGCAGAACAGTCAAGATGCTCAGGCGCCAATAAAGAGAGTCCGTGAGGGTGTGGGTTCGAATCTCACTCTTGCTCTTTCTCCTAAGTTTGACTGGAAAATCAAACTAAGCGTCTAGTCTTTGGGATGAGATGATAAACCGAGGTCCCGTGTGCAGCACGCACTTGGCGCACTGAAATGAATATGTCATTGTCCCAACGAGTGTTGCCCTCAGGCAAAATTATGTAAAAAGAAATCCACTCGGATAGGTACACAAATATATAAACATACACTCAAGGCCTGACAAGCACGTTGGGTTATACTGCTGGTCAGGCAGATGTGGTGTAGCGCATATGGAATTGTCCGAACGCAGTGACACCTCCTTGAGAAACTGAAACTGTGTGTTGTGTGTGTGTGTGTGTGTGTGTGTGTGTGTGTGTGTGTGTGTGTGTTTCCTTTTCAATTTGAGGGGGCGCAACTCGTTGTTTTCTCTCTGCCATTTCCAGTGGATGTAGCTGCCTTTTACTCGTGTGTGAGTGCAGGGAGTTGTGTGAACATGTCAGTACGTTGTGTGTTCGCCGTCATCGTCTTCTGTGTGTTTTGTGACCTGTCAACAACAACAACAACAGTAGAGAAAAATGACAGGGTCGAGAGGAGGTGTCAGAGAAAGACTGAAAAAGCAAGGAAACACACACCCTCTCCCTATAATAACTTTAGCCAGTGTCAGATCACTTTATAATACAATGGACGAACTTACAGCATTGACACATTTTTTATCATGATTTTAGTTGTAGTAATTTATTGTGTTTTACGGAATCGTGGTATTCTGGGCAATCTGGGAACATCACGTTGCCAGGATTTTCCACTGTGAGGGCGGACAGAGACAGTGACAAGGCAGAAAAGTGTGTTGGAGGGGGCTTGGCCATGTTTGTCAGTGACAGGTGGGAGTCACAGTTTCACGTGCAAGAGCAGGTGTGTACTCCTGACTTGGAGCTGCTGACAGTGAACTTTCATCCGTTCCACTTGCCACGTGAATTTGGCCAAGTGAGTGTCATTGTGGCCAAGGTGCCTGGCCCTAACTTTAAATCCGTTCCTGAAAGGATAGCACAAAGTGTGAACGGAGCAATGACGTGTGCTATTGATCAGCCAGTTGTTATACTTGGTGATTTTAATTCGTGAGATATGAAGCCCCCATCTTCGAGCCTTGCAACAGTACATTACATGTCCCCACTCGTCTCAATTCTACGAGGTATCTCTGTTATGGCAATAATGAAAACCCTGCAGGCGTTGGTGCAGATCTCCCCTATGACGATCTGATCACAATGTGGTTCATCTTCTGCCAAAATATGAACAAAAGGTAAAAACTGAGAAACTGTGGACATACTGTAAATAGCTGTAAACACCCGTTAGTGTTGAAGAACTGCTGGGTTGTTTTGAAGTTACAGATTGGGACGTTTCATCAGGACTTACACAGATCCTACTGAATCAGTTGATACTGTAACATAGTACATACAATTTTGCGAGGAAATTATCATTAAAAAAAAGTATGGGTGTACCCCAACAGCAAACCCTGTGTGTTACCAAGGAGTTAAAAATACATTTGAACCAAAAAATGAATACAGGGAAAAGGAAAAGGCAGCGAATCCTTTGAGCGAGGAAGAACCAGCGCCTACTAATATCTTTATTGATAAGAAGAAAAAAAAACCCTGAGAGGACAACGCTTTTGTTGCCATGGGTTCCAAGTGCGTGTTGCACACGGGACCTCGGTTTATCGTTTCTTCCCAATGATGAGACGCTCAGTTTAGTTTCCAGTCAAACATGGGAGAAACGACGAGACCGTGGCTCGAGCACAGATCCTCAAGGACACTGTTGGCAGATAAGCTTCTTGGACATTCTGCCACTTTGACCTCTCTCTGTCTCTCTCTGTCTCTCTGTCTCTCTCTCTCTCTCATTCTCTCTTTTGATTTAAAAAAAAAGTGTTACTGTTATCTTTTTGCTGTTGTTTATTTGTTTTCGAGGGCTGGATGAAAAAGAAAACATGTATGCTTAATCTATTACCCTCAGAAAATGAAAATTATTCATTCATTCATTCTCTGTGTGCGTGTGTGCGTGTGTGTGTGTGTGCGCACGTGTGTGTGTAATAATATGTAGTTTTTTGGAGCACGTGAAAGCTGTGTTACCTGTATACATGTGAACTTTATGGTAATCTCCGGTTCGCTGCACTCAGTTTTTGCTTGGATCACTGCATGACTCTGCCACTGAGAAGATGGCTGGTAGAGAAATATTCCGTTTCCGGTATGGGAACAGCTTGACGGACGCAATAGCCGAATGGTTAAAGCGTTACGCGTTGGACTTTCAATCTCAGGGTCCCGGGTTCGAATCTCAGTAACGGCGCCTGGTGGGTAAAAATTGGAGGTTTTTCCGATCTCCCAGCAGCCCACGAACGCAGAATAATAAAAAGGAACAGCTTAAGTGATCAGCAACTGGATAAGGGTATTTATTCGTTTGTTTTTATTTTGTTGAATGAACAAAATATATTTTTGCTCTCGAGAATGTTGTCAGGTTTCTGCAATGACTGTTATTGTGTTAAATGTTGAGGCAGGCTTTTTAAAACATATCACTTTGCTATTAACTGTCATTATAAATACTGCAAGAAATGATAGTCTGGGAGCTGCGTAATGTAATGTTCAAAATGTAAACGATTTTGAATATCACTCAATAATTGATTGGGGAAGTGGCAATCACTTAGGGCAGGCAGTTTAGAGGGGGTGGCTTGCTCTCATCATCGTCAAGACACTTATGAAAGATGCTTTTGGTTCATTTGAAGCAGACGCTTTTCCACTTCCAGACCTTGACAGTGCAGTCAGCTTGACCTTCAAGGCTCTGTGCAAAAGGGGCTGCTTTTACGGGCAAGCCATCCCATCAAAATGTGTATCTTATGTGTTTGTCGGTGCCGTTGGTGATATGCCAAAACCCAACATGTCTTGACCACCATTCGCAAAAAAGAAAAAAAGAAAAAAAAGTACAGTTTCTTTACAAAGTTTTCTTTTTGAATTTTCGAGTGATAATAAATATCTTTGAAGTGAGTTTTGGAACAATTGATTTTTAGAGACTGAACTTTCTCTTTGCAATATGGTTCAGAAATGAAGACAGGGCGTTCAAAAGGAAATCTGGAAATAGTTTTTGTGGAAATATCATTATCGATCTCAGATGATTTTGTTGTTGTTGTTCATAATAAAAAAAAAAAAAACGAGAAAGGCAAGGCCTTCAAGACTTACTTGTGATAATCCAAGCTTTTTATGTATTGAGTATAATGCATTTACTGTTATATTTATATTTTTTGTATTCTCTAAACTTGGCACTTTGATCTGATATTCGACCCCACAAAAGATCTATCATTATTATCATTTTTTGTTCAAACAGGAACTTCTTTTGCTAAGCATGGAAGTTTTGTTTATTACAAACGTTTTGGTGCAGACAGTAAAATAAGGGAAATTACTCTGTAATTAATGCTAGGGATCTTTCTCATTTTAAACATTACATTTTGAAATTATACTCAATACATAAAAAGCTTGGATTTAAAAAAAAAAGTGCATCACAAATGAGTCTTGATGGCCTTGCCTCTCTTGTTTCAAAATGTAATGTTTAAGATGAGAAAGATCAGTTTAAAGCAAATTAACTCCCCCAGCATTACAGAGTAATTTCCCTTTTTTACTATCTGCACCAAAACGTTTGCAAAATAAATAAAACTTCCATGCTTAGCAAAAGAAGTTCCTGTTTGAACAAAAAATGATAATAATGACTGCTCTAGCTGTTGGGTCAGAATATCAGGTCAAAGTGCCAAGTTTAGAGAATATAAAAAATATAAATATAACAGTAAATGCAGTTTGCATATAATTAGGCTTCATTCTTTATTTTTTTGTGTCCATCCCAGAGGTGCAATATTGTTTTAAACAAGATGACTAAAAAGAACTGAATTTTTCCTATTTTATGCCAAATTTGGTGTCAACTGACAAAGTATTTGCAGAGAAAATGTCAATGTTAAAGTTTACCACGGACACACAGACACACACACACACACACACACAGACAACCGAACACCGGGTTAAAACATAGACTCACTTTGTTTACACAAGTGAGTCAAAAAGAGAGAAAGAAAGATTTTGTCAAAAAGTGAAATTCGTGTATGGACTTTGTTGTCCAAATGGATTGACAGCTGAATACATTACAGGCCCACATATCTACTTTGATAAATTACATTGCACCGTTTGTCTTGCTCATTTAAGTTATTCTTCCATGTGTTTTCAATGTAACTATTTATCCCTCATTGATGTTAATTGTTAGTGCTCTGGCCCCCAGTGCTTAAGTGCATATCTATATAGATCGTTGTCCTTGTGTGTGTGTGTGTGTGTGTGTGTGTGTGTTTGTGTGTGTGGTTATTTTCACTTATTTCTGCATTTATTTATCTATTAATTTTATAAGTGTTTTTCATATTATTTGTATCATTATTTTTCTTCTATACATTTTATTCTATGTCATTTATTTATCTATGTGTTTATTTATTTATTTTTCATTTACTGTTCTAATTTATCAATCCATTAATTACGTAGCAATTTATTAACTTAAAAAAATCTTATTTTACTTCATTTAAAAACAAAATCTTATTTTACTTCATTTTAAAAAAATCTTATTTTACTTCATTTTAAAAAAATTCCTGCAAGGCCTCAGTGCGTTGGGGAACACACTGCCAGTCAGGCACCTGCTGAGCAGATGTGGTGAAGTGCATATGGATTTGTCCGAAAGCAGTGACGAGGGGAAGGGGGATGTCTTGTGAAGAAAAAACATAACTCGTAAGTACATGCAAAACAGCATGGTCCTGGCAGCAAACTTTGTAGGGCAGAAAGGCAGAGATTATTTTCAGTACCAATGCAGTCTTCGTCATTTTGCTTTGTCATAAATAATTGATTGAAAATCGTTATGCAACGGGATAAAGGATAATTATACGTATAGTTTAAGTGGGGTTAGTCACCGCGTTGGTTTGGGTAGTGAGCAGTGCACACGGCTATATCAAGATCGTTCTCCTCTTCCTGCCCCTCCTCTCTTCTTTCCATTCGACTACTACTACTATTACAACAACAACTACTACTACTATCATATGGCTGTGTGCGAGTGTGTGTGAATGTGAGTATATGCAAGTGCATGTGCATGCATTTATATATATATGCATAGCTGTAAAACTAAACTCGTGCTGTTTCACATCCTGTTCATTTTTTTTCACCTTGAGCCAGTTAAAGATAAGTGAATGAACTGTAAGATCCGTGAACGGCCCTCTGCCATTTATGCACACAACATCTTTTGGTGTGACAGGTACACAAACACCTGGCACTGGCAGAGTGATACTGTGGCTTATTATGCAGAACCAAAAACACAGCAAGAACAGCATCCATGTGGATTTTTAGAACGCAACGGGCTTACACAGAAATTCACAATGAGCACGTACCACTGTGAACATGCCAGGAGTGGTCGCAGCCTGTGTGAAATTACTTCAGCTTCGTTTCAGATGAATATGCCCGTCACACTTGCTGTACCCAGCACTAAGACCAACTCACATGTCTCTCTCGTGACATGTCCACTGCAGCACGTGACACACGAGATGTTGGCATGTGATCTGGCAAGTTTGTGCAAAACTGTGGACAGTGCAAGAGGATGGTACAGCAATGTTTGTCGAATGTCCCTGCAATCAGTTCAGCCGTACTTTTATTGTGGGGTGTCTGAGGAATTCGTGCCATACAGTTTGGTGTGTGATTTTCAGACGGACTGCACTGGAGGGGGTGATGAAGACTTCTGTGTCCACCCTGCCTGCTTGGGAGTTATGATTAATTGTGGGCAGGGACAGGTTTGTTTTATTTCTTGGTGATCTTTCAGGTCTGCTGTTGATGTTGTCCTTGGTGATCCTTCAGGTCTGCTGTTGATGTTGTCCTTGGTGAATCCTTCAGGTCTGTTGTTGATGTTGTCCTTGGTGATCTTTCAGGTCTGCTGTTGATGTTGTCCTTGCGGCCAATCAGTGGCAGCCTCTGTGCGTGTGTGTATGTGTGTGTGTTTGTGAGTATGTGTGGGTCTGTGTGTTTGAATCCGTTTGTGCATGCGCGAGGGTGTAAGTGTACACAAGTGTCAGGAGAGTTCTGTGCACGTGCGTATGTGTATGTGTGTGTGTGGGGAGGGGGGGTGCGGGGGGTGGGGGGGGGGGTGGGGGTGGGGTTAGAGGATGAGGTATATGTGTGTATGCATGCCTACACTGTGGGAGCAACGGAATATTGGAACGTGCGGGTGTGTATATATATATATATCTTTGTATGTATGTGTGTGGGGTGGTGGGGGATATGGGCGTATGTGTGTGTGCTTGTACAAGTAAGTGTTCATCTGTGTGTGTGTGTGTGTGTGTGTGTGTGTGTGTGTGCCGTGGGAGCTGCGATACGTAGCCTAGAAATGAGTGTGTGGAGGAGGGGGTAGAGGAGGTGCAGGGTAATGTGTGTGTGTGTGTGTGTGTGTGTGTTGGGGCTCATGTACGTTTATGTGTATTTGACTGTGCTTTCATATCTGTGAAACTGCATATTTGGTGCATATCTGTTATGCATATGTGGGTGTATGTGTGAATCTGTGTCTCCATGTTTTACATTTATTTGCTTATTTATCATCATTGTTGTCTTTTATTTATATATTTTATTATTATTATCATTATTACTTTTTTATATTATAATAATTATTTATTTATTTATTTATGTACGCTTATAGTTGACTTCATCAAGTTTTTGCGCCTTATACATATTATTAGTAGTGGTAGTAGTTGTTTGGTGTTTTTTTTAAAATGTATTTATCTATTATTTATTCACACCCCCCCCCCCCACTTTTTTTTCCAAGGCCTGACTAAGCGCGTTGGGTTACGCTGCTGGTCAGGCATCTGCTTGGCAGATGTGGTGTAGCGTATATGGATTTGTCCGAACGCAGTGACGCCTCCTTGAGCTACTGAAACTGAAACTGTTGTCCTTGGTGATCTTTCAGGTCTGCTGTTATTATTGTCTTTGTTTCTACAGAACTAGGAATGCAAAATGTTTTCATATGTGTGACAGATTATCGTCATAAGTGAAGCTTGCTATTTTCAGTCTCATCTATGGCACTGCAAAAGAACAAAATACAAAAGGCAGAAAACTGTTACGACATTCCAGTCAAGACATTCTCTTTATGCTTCACAACTTAGGCATCGCTGATTACAGCACTCTGTAAAAAACTAATGCATTTTTTTCGAAACTCTACAAGAACAAGAACAACGACAACAACAACTACTACTACGATTATTAATATAGTAATACCGATAAGTGTAATGCTAGTAGTACTAGTAGTAATGATAATAATAATGATAATAATGATGATGATACTACTACCACTACTAATGTACATTTATATAGCTCTTACCCTGCGGATCTAAGGGTATTTAAAGAAACATGTAGCATGAATGATAGAAAGAAATAATCTTTTTCAATGTTGCGATACGAACTGGCTAAAGATTTAGCATATGTTACAGAAGACATAATGGTTCCGCTATTTTTTCTTTTCTTTTCTTTTTATGGAGGGGGTTCGAGTCCATCTCATTCCCTCTTTCTTCTATCATGACAAGCGAAGTTGGCGGAGGCTGGTGGGTCGCTGGATTATTTTTCAGAGGCGGGTGTGTTACTTATGCGCGTGCACGATGTTTTCCATCGTGCGTGTTCCCCTTGCGTTCGAGCGTAGAGAGAGGTCGTGTTGTTGTGTCATGTTTTCTATGGTTTGTAAGTGTCTCATGCAATTGAACGAAAAAAAAAAATATATATAGGAAGCTGAGTGAACAGAGTGAGCGGAGTTCTAGTGTTTCAAACGCTCCTCGCCGGCTTGTCCCTAGCTTCACTCGAAGGGAGTCAGTCCTTGGAGAAGGACGGTGGTAGAACCAGCGCTTAGCGGCTGATGTTCGTTGTTTTTTTTGTTTTTTTTTCCTCTGTAAACGACTTTATGTCCGCCAGTGGAACTGTTTCTTCATTTCTGTGTTTCGATGTTAGCACCCGTTGTTCGTTTAAAGAACACTGTGCGGTGGCCAGTGGGTGACTTTTGTTTTGTCCCGTCAGTGTTTCTCCAGTTGCCTGGCGCGCGTCTTGAGGTGTTGTGCCTCCGTTCTAATTGTGGGGCAACGTCACGTCGCTCAAGGTAGGAGCTTGTGTTCCAGACCTGTTTATGTATCGTTTTTCTCCGTCGTGGTTCATTGTTACGTTTGTATTTTCTGTCTCCTGTTTGTTGTGACCTTTCTCTTGTCATGGTTTATTATTGTGAAAGTTATGAGCTTGTGAAGGGGCGATGAGTTGTTACATGTTGCTCAAATGTTATAGTGGAAATGTAAGGAATAAATATTGAAATTTAAGAATTGGGGAGGAGCTACATTTTTGACATGTCTGCCCAAGTGGGAGTTTTCAATGGAAGGGGGTAATTTTAGATATCTTGCTTTTTACATGCTCAAGACAATTTTATTGGATATTTTTGTTAAGGTTTAAGGAGCTCGTCCAACTAGAGTCCACGAGTTAACATCGGAAGTAAATTTATGCTTGTAGAAAACAGTACTGTTGTATATGGTAAATGATGATTTGTTTTTAGGACATGTGAAATACTGGAAGAAAGGGAGATAATTGTTAGTCTATTTTTACGGAGGCTTGCGGAAAAAGATGCCGGCAACCATTGATAATGTCATTCATTTAGAAAAAAAACAACAACAACAAAACCAACAAACTATAAACGTATGTTTTCCATAATATTTGTAAAATTTTATATCTCTCGAAATAATTATTCATCAATGGTTTTGGGCTGCCAATGCGTCTTCCTGTGCGCTCCTCGCTAGGTGCCGCCAGTTTTGTAGATGTTTTATTTGTACCATGCGGAGCTGGCGACGGATCCGCTGAGGGCTCCACTGACGTTTCCATACTGGTGGCCTGTCTTCCGTCCGCCAGCGTCAGAAATACTCCTGTGTTCATGTGTTTGATATATATATATATATATATATATATATATATATATATATATATATATATATATTTACTTCTTTTTTTTTTTTTAACAAAAGGACCATCCTGTGCTTCTAGTGATGGTTTGACATCTCATTTACCAGTGCCCTTGTGGTACGATGTGACAAGACTAAAGCTGTGGTTCTGCTGCCGTTTTTTTTTTGGGTGGTTGTTGTTGTTGTTGTTTGTTGGTTTGTTTTTTGTATGCTCTTGATAATTAAAAAAAAAATTACATACATCTATAGACATATACACACAATCATTACATAATTTCGTTTCTGTGTGGGCTTGTGTTGTGGCGTCTGTAGTGGGGTGTCTTGGGGAGGGTGCACGTCCGCTTTAGCACGCGTGACAGTATATATATATATATATATTTTTTTTTTTTCAAAACAGTGTACTTCATTCACAACTCACACACTCTTCAGCTCACACCTTGCCCCTCACCTCTCCTCATAAACAGACTGAAACACACAGAAAGAAAGAGAGAAAGACAGAAAGAAAGGGAGAAAGAAAGAGAGAAAGAAAGAAAGAAAGACAGTTTGATGGGGGGAGGATCTGCAGTTTGAAATATTGCTTGAATTAGTATGTTTTCACATTAGTCTTGAAATATTTAACAGCAGAGCAGTGTCTGATATTTTGTGGTAGTGATTTCAAAAACTAAGGGCCATAGTGTGGCCTGATTCAATTCTGTTGCCAGATTTGTTCCTGAATACCCGGTATCACTATATTTCTCATATAAACACGTTTCCATACAGCATATACAAGTTAAGGCTCTCCACCTTCATCCTTAAAAGCATTGAAACAATGATTATGGGAGGTTACAATTACAGGTTGTAAGTCTCAGTGGATACAGGGAATGGTGCTACATGTTACCTCTGATGGCGGGAGGAGTCATCGTGTCCCACTAGTCAGCTACAGTCTGCCTCAAGCTGTGCAGTCCCCAGTCAGTTAGATACTGAACTGTCACAGACTGGCTGTTTCACTTTGGTGTACAGAGCTGGGAGTGTTTACTAAACGAATAGACAGTAACACAAACACCACATAGATTAGATGATAAACTCCACAGGTGAGACATCAACACTGCTGTTTTACAGAAGACATTTCAAAATCGATAAACAGATAAATAAATGTATAAATAAATAAATAAAAACCCGCTCTTATCAGTTTCAAACAGGAGCCAGAGCAGAAGCATATTTGATGTGGTGCATGCTGCAAAGGCTGATATCCAAATTATTGCTTGAACCTGTGCCACCATTCACTGGCTGAAAATCAGTTCAGACACCACGCATGCCTCAGGTGGGGACGACTAGATGAATATATGAAGCAATCAAATCAATGCAGCGGGAGTAAAAAACGAAAACAACAACAAAAACCAAACAAAAACACCCCAGTTGCATGCATTTATCAGTATCCCAGTATGGAGGGGACAATATTATAGACGACATGATTTTCTTAGTCAGCTCTAAGAAAAATGCTTCGAGCTAAGGAGACATTTGTACTCAGCGTTTGATGACCTTACCAAGCCTTGGATCTTGAGAGTAAGAGTGGTTTGTTAAGGCTCTAGTAAAAACAACAACACTGTCCCCCCAAATACCTGCTTCCAGCAGCTAAGTCTGATCACTTTCACAGCAAAAAATGAAGATCAGTTCTCTTTTAATTAACAAACTTCAGATTACTTGAACATCCCCAGAGGAGTAAATATTTGAATCAATTGTTTAATACAAAACAATGTGAGACAGAACTACCTAGTTCAACAATTTATTGTTCTCAATGACACGAAACCTGCAGGACTCCTAAAATAAGTGGTAGTCACGTTTGATTTGAAAACGTTTAACGTGGAGATGTATCACGTGCGAAAAACGTTTACTATAGTGCAGACTACAAAGTATCGATGCGTTAAAGCAATGACAGCAAAATGAACTTTTACCAAGAACCTGTTTCTTTCCTGGTGCAGTCGAAACCCTCCAGGTGGACTAAAAAATTAAGTCAAAAGGTTCAAGTAGATTACAAAGTGACAATGGCGTAAATAACCATAATCAGCCTTTTATGTAGCATGTTTCTTTGCATACACATGCACGTAAATGTATATGTGAGCGCGCGCGCGCGCGCGTGTGTGTATGTGTGTGTCTTTCTGTGTCTATATGTGCGTGCAAAAGTCCATTCTATTTTTACACAAGTCATGGGTCACAACACATCCTGCTATTGACAATCATAGCAATGGATTTCTTATCATAATTTGTTTGAGAAAGTTGTTTGATATGATTTTATTTCTTCATAAGCCAGTCATTTATACTCGTATCAATGAGAGCAACTGTTGTCAGTCATTGATTACTCATTTCATAGCTCTCCAGAGTTGAAACCATCATCATAACAGTCGATAGGCAAACAATTACTTGACTTATTTTTGCATTTTAATTCTGTTTTATCTTCTGTTCAGTGTGTAGACATTACGAAAAGGTGTGACGGTTCCAAAGACTGTGCAACAAATCTGGATGAGGCCAACTGTAAATACCAAACTATCGGGATCAACGATATCAGACCTCCAGCCGTGGTCAACTTTGACAAGCCTGGAGGATTCACGGTGACCCCACTACCAGACAACACCACTCAATGTCCAGACACCCACTTCCAGTGTCATGAGGGTGGATACTGTCTGCCGGTCTACGTCAGGTGTAATGGCGTCAACGACTGTCCGGATCACGAGGATGAATTATGGTGTAACAGATACAGGTGTCCTGGCTTTTACAGATGTCGTGGCAGTGACAGAACAACCTGTGTGCACGTGAATCACCTGTGTGATGGCCGACCTCAATGTCCACAGAATGATGATGAACTGGCGTGTGACGTGACTTGTCCTGAGTCATGCACGTGTTATGGTCCGGCCTTTACCTGTACCCACACCTTTCACGTCAGCTCTTTCCCACAGCTGCGCTACCTGGAAGCCAGAGGTAGTGGGCTGCAGCAAGCTGACGTCACAACAAATATCATGTTGATACATCTGGGCGTTCAGGGGTGTGGCTGGAAGAACTTAACAGACTTTTTGTTACCAAACCTTCACAGTTTGGACTTAAGCAACAACTTCCTGCATCATGTCGACTTCAGTCACTTTGCGGAAATGATTTATATTCGGAAACTCAGTCTTGCAGATAATCCTATATATGCTAATATTTTTCAGGTCCAAACAAAACACTTCTTACCAACACTAATGTTTTTTAATCTTTCTCTTGTCCAACTGGACTCTCTCAACATGGACGTCCTGTCAAATGCGCTTCCAAACCTGCAAGTTCTGGACATGTCTCAAGGTGGAGTCAAGTCAATGCAAGGAGAAACATTATTTCCTTCCCTTCTTGTTTTAAATCTCCTGGGTTGTCCCATATCCGATTTCACTCCAAATTTCATGAAAAGCATGACTAATCTAATGAATGTTTTTGCGGACAACTTCAAATTGTGTTGTCCTGCAGTTTTGCCAGACAGATTCAGAGGCGAATGCTTGGCCCCGTCTGATGAAATCTCCTCATGTGATGACTTACTGAAGGCCAATGCTTACCGTTTCAACCTTGCAGTAATCGCTGTCCTCGCAATAGTTGGAAACTTGAGTAGCTTCATTTATCGTTCATGTTTTTCATCAGGAAACATGAGAACAGGATTTGGTGTCTTTGTCCTTCATTTGTGTGTTTCTGATTTTTTCATGGGGGTATATCTGGCCTTCATTGGAGTCGCAGACAAGGTCTATGCTGGTGTTTACCTTTGGAGTGATACTAAATGGAAGACAAGTAAGGTTTGCACTTTGGCAGGCTTTATGTCATTTTTATCGTCTGAGGTGTCAGCATTCATCATCTGTCTGATCACTGTGGATCGGTTCCTTGTGCTTCGCTTTCCTTTCAGCCAGGTCCGATTTGGAGCCACGTCAGCTCACATAGCCTGTGGCATCATCTGGACACTGGGACTTATCCTGGCCACTGTACCTCTGCTGCCTGTGACGTCCCACTGGGAGTTCTACCAGCAGACAGGCATTTGCATTCCACTGCCCATCACCAGAGCTGACTTTGCTGGTCACACTTACTCCTTCAGTGTTATGATTGTCTGTAACCTCGTCCTCTTTCTCCTGATCGCTGTGGGTCAGTCTCTCATCTACTGGTCAGTGAAATCTAACTCTATGTCTGAACAAAGAATGCAGGCTACGAACAAAGGCAATGAAGGAGTCAAGTCCAAAGAAACAGTCATCGCCAGACGTCTGCTTACCATTGCCATGTCAGACTTTCTGTGCTGGTTTCCTGTCGGCATGTGTGGTCTGTTGGCAGCCGTTGGTGTCACCATTCCTGGGGAAGTCAATGTTGTCATGGCCATCTTTGTGTTGCCACTGAATTCGGCGCTCAACCCGTTCCTCTACACTCTGAATGTAATATTAGAGAAGCGGCAAAAAGCACAAGAACTACGTTTTCAGAAGATGTTAAATGCTCATTTAAAGTAGTTTATCTTCAGTAAAACTTAGTAAGCAGATGTTCCTTCGAGACAGTTTTCGTTGTTGGTGTGCTTTTGACACTCACATCTGTAGAGAATGTGAGTCTGTGTAATGACCCGGTGTCCGGTTTGTGTGTGTGTGTGTGTGTGTGTGTGTGTGTGTGTGTGTGTGTGTGTGTGTGTGTGTGTGTGTACGTGGTAAACGTTAACATGGACCTTTTCTCTGGAAATATTTTTTTCTGCTAATACCAAATTTGGACTGAAAATAGTGGGGAAGAATCTTCACAGTCATACTGATAATAGGTTGTAAGTCTTCCGGATTGAACTGTATTTCCGGGTCTTGAATGGTTTATTTCGTTGAGGATCCGAATCCAGAAAATGGTTTAGTTTGAATCTGGCATGACGCACTTTTATTGTTTCCAATTAAAAGAAAGGAAATACAAATTTTGGACAGAAACATACAGTGACACTAACTACATCATCGACGTGTTTACTGCATATGAATATTCTACAGTGGATACTGAATTAATTAGAATATATATAAAAGAGAAATCGAACAGACCGTGTAACTGAGCCTGTCGAGCACGATCTCCGCAGATGTGGATACATGTTGCGGTGTGCTTGAGGCGATGGCAATTTCTCCTTTACCGCGAACTTTAAAGCATTTCTTAAATGCTCGAGATATACCAAAAATAACATGATTAAAACGGCGTTATCACCTCGAATGCTGTAACCGATTTAGCACGCTAAAAAAAAAAAAAAAAAAAAATCAATTTTTGAACATTTGTAGACACAGATTAGCGCTATAAGACTACTTACTCTGGACCTGAACATACTTGCTTAGAATTTGTACCTTTCGTTTTACCTGTAGCTGTATAATATCAATGCAGGACATATTTCAACGATTGGAAAATAATTTATTTCTGTTTTTTCTTTAAGTGTGTATCACTAGTGAGTCTTGAAGGCCTTGCCTTTGTCTTTCTTGTAACAATATCTTCAACTCAAATAACATAAAATTTGAAGAAGTAAAAAAGGAACACACACGCACACACCACAAACTCACATAAACACACACACACAAACACACACACACACACATGCACGCACGCATAGTTACATACATACACACATACAGACATGATCATATTCGTCCTTCAGAAGATGACCATGTCTTGAAACATCAGATGGTGGCTGTGGGCAGGTTACTGATAAGGCCAGTCCACGCCCTGATGTTTCGCCCACATGTGGGACACAAGTGAGTGGGCGCGGTCGTGGCAGTGGATGCTGCTGGGGCCTTGCGCACAGCACGTTTTCGTTGCGCCTCGGTGATGCGCTTGACTTCAGCTGCACGGGTTCCTGTGGTGATCTTGCTGCGCCAAGCTGGACGGTCCGAAGCAACGGTTTCCCGCGTGTTGATGTCGACGCCCAGGTCTTTGAAGGATGCTTTCAGGCAGTCTTGTGAAGGAGTCTGCGCAGACAGCTTAGGTGGAAGTGACTGAGCTGTTTGGCGTGTCTACTGTAGACAGTCTGGGTCTCGCTGAAGTAGAGGAGGTTGGTAAGGACCACTGCACAGTAGACCTTCAGCTTGGCGGTGGCGCTGAGTCCTCTCCGCTTCCAGACGTTCTCACGGAGTCTCCCAAAGGCGGCGCTGGCTTTGGCGATCATGTTGTTGACCTCAGCGTCTATGTTCAGTGCGCGAGAGAGCGTGCTGCCCAGGTAGGCGAAGTTTTCGACTGCCTGAAGGTTCTGCCCCTTCACTGTGATGCGCGGCTCCTGGTATGACTTTTTTGGGGCAGGTTGGTACATAACTTCGGTCTTTTTTGTGTTGATGGTGAAACCAGAGTTGACGCAAGCTTGTGAGAAGCAGTTCATTTCACATTGCATCTTCTGCTCTGTGCTAGCGTTGACAATCCCTTTCACCTTTGTAACAGCCTGCAGATGCCTGAGGTTGAACAATCTACCGTCAGTCCTGTACCAGACGTGCATTCCTTCTTCGCAGTCACGGAAGCCATCTGTCAGCATGGCAGAGAATACCATACTGAACAGAGTCGGGGCAAGAACGCAGCCTTGTTTGACGCCGTTTGTCAGAGGCCGCCTCTGTCGTCCAGAACTTTGACCATCATGCCTTTGTGGAACTGCCGGACGATTGTGATGAACTTGCCGGGGCAGCCAAACTTCTCCATGATCTACATGCATACATACATACACACATACA
This sequence comes from Babylonia areolata, assembly GCF_041734735.1. Lineage (NCBI taxonomy): Eukaryota > Metazoa > Mollusca > Gastropoda > Neogastropoda > Buccinidae > Babylonia > Babylonia areolata. The sequence goes on along the minus strand of NC_134881.1, from coordinate 2,681,825 downwards.
GACATAGCTGCAATACCCATTGTTTGGAAAGATCTTGGAGGAAAATGAAATACCATCAGACTGAGTTTCAGTTTCAGTGGCTCAAGGAGGCGTCACTGCGTTCGGACAAATCCATATACGCTACACCACATCTGCCAAGCAGATGCCTGACCAGCAGCGTAACCCAACGCGCTTAGTCAGGCCTTGGAAAAAAAAAGAAAAAAAAGGTGAATAAATAATAGATAAGCTTACATAAATAAATAAATAAATAAATAAATAATAATCATGATATAAAAAAGGTAGTAGTAATGATAATATAAAAAAAATTATAATAAATAAATAAATAAATAAATAAGACAACAATGATGATAAATAAGCAAATAAATGTAAAACATGAAGACACACATTCACACATACACCCACACATGCATAACAGATATGCACCAAACATGCAGTTTCACAGATATGAAAGCACAGTCAAATACATATAAACGTACATGAGCTCCAACACACACACACACACACACACCACACATTACCCTGAACCTCCTCTACCCCCCTCCTCCACACACTCATTTCTAGTCTATGTATCGCAGCTTCCACGGCACACACACACATACACACACACACACACACACACACAAACACACGCACGCAGACACACACACACACACACACACACAGATGAACGCTTACTTGCACAAGCACACACACACACACACACGCCCATATCTTCCACCCCCAACCCCACACATATATACAAAGATATATATATATATATATATATATATATATATATATACGTTCCAATATCCTGTTGCTCCCACAGTGTAGGCATGCATACACTCACATACCTCATCCTCTACGCCACCTCCTCCCCACACGCCCACCTCCCCCTGACACACACACACACACACACACACACACACATGCACAGAACTCTCCTGACACTTGTGTACACTTACACTCTCGCGCATGCACAAACGCACTCAAAAACACAGACCCACACATACACACAAACACAAATATACACACACGCACAGAGGCTGCCACTGATTGGCCGCAAGAGGGATGGGAAAAGATCTCTGATGCCAAGAACGTGGCGTCTAGTGTGTTGCTCAGTCTATTGTATTTGGAAAAGCCCACAGAGACTCTGTTCCGTTTTGAAGAAATTTGCGCAATGTTGGTTTGGAAATGATGCTGATATTTGTTTGATTTGCAAAGCATCGTGCTCTACCTTTCATGTTAGACTTACGGCCGCTCCCTCTCTCTGCTTTTATTTCTTTGAGGCGATCGATGGTGTGATGGCCTTGTACCTGTTCTTTTTGATATTCTTTGACTTTTCTGAGGATTTCCGATTTTCCTAGTGTGGCCGTGTACCAAGTGGTTATTCAAGGGTACGGCACAAAAGACTTAACTAAATATGATTAATTGAAAGGATAGACAAGATCCCACGCACAGGCCAGGAACATATAGAGGCCAGTCACAAATGGGTTTTTCTATTGTTTTATTTACAATAGTTGTGTAGAGGAACTAAGAAGACATAGAGGAGAAGATGATGAGAAGATAAAAAGAGAAGACAGTGCCTGGAATGACACAAACAAATGTCATAAGTACAACATGTCAACACAAGTGAATAGTAAAGCACATGTATACATATTACATGGAAAAACTATCACTCGGGTTTGGGATACGCAACAACATAATGCATATGTGTGAAGACCAAACGCTGACATCAAATGACATTTCTAATACATTTAAACAGCACAGTTAAAGTGATTGAAGCGATGCTGACTTAGTGAAAGTACACTGACAGTATTGATTAGGTAAAGCTTATACTGTGTCAAAGTGAATCAGTTTATCATGTTGCACTATACTGGAGTAAGCCGTATAGGAGACAGCATGACAACTAAATTACAATTAACAGACTGATACATATCAGGTGGTTTTAACCAATAACTGATATTAACCCAACACTATCTTGTAATCACAACAGCAGAATACTACACACATCTTAGAGTACTGAGCGCATGGTAGCAGTACAACTGATACTAGCAAGATAATACCTGAATAACAAACAAGATAGAGAATCAGTGGCTTAGATATAATACTGGCAAACTGATAGACCAGATAGTAAGTGAAGAACCATCATGGCTTAACCATTAAGTGGTGAATGAACTTTATGCACTCACTAGAACATTCTGGAACAAACTATCTGTGTCCAGAGACGTCACTGACTGTGAAGAATCAACTGGAATACTGCTCTGAGCATATGACGACATGGCAATTATTTTGATCAATCATAGCCGAGCTGTGACTAACATGTCAAAGCAATAACTGAACATACTCATATGAACACAAGTACTGTGTCGAATAATACAACTTACAAATCAACACGTTCTACACACTAGTACTTACAGCGATACGTAGTGAGGTGTCAGCCGTTGTGGGGACACACACGACACACAATCACACTGCCCGTGACGCAGCAAGAAGGAGAGAGAGCAGGCTCTGGTCAGATGACTGACCAGGTATGAAATGACCACTCATCACTCACTGAGCCAATTTTCAGTATGAAACCAAAGAGACAACCATCATCGAAAAATTAAGACGCAGAAGAAACAAAAGAACGGCACTCAACAGGATGCAAACTATTCAGCCCCCATGGTGGAATACCGACACAGAGAGAGCCTGGATAGAAAAAAACATGCGGCTGTCAAACTTTGGCAAAAAGAAAGAACAAAACCATCTCCAGACAAAGATATTGAAACAAAAATGAAAGAAAAAACTAAACAGTTTGAAACCATTGCTCAAGAGGCCAAAAATGACAAGTGGAAACAGTTTTGCGAGGCACTCAGTTATGACTCAACATTGACAGAGTTCTGGCAATTTTATCGTCGCATGGAAGGGAAAACGTGCACAACAACAACCCCAGACATGGTAGACACTGACGGAACCAAGCTTAAGACAAACGAAGAAAAAGGATCCGCCCTGCTCAAACATTTCATACAACAGAGCGATCAAAGAAACTTAGATGAGAAAAAGAAATATGTTGAGGAGTTAAACCAAACCCTTATGCAGACTGGACCTGATGATGACTTGACAATAGATGATCTAAATGAAGCAATAGCTAAATGCAAGAAAGAATCTGCCCCTGACCCAGACAAAGTTCGCTACTCGGACATCAAGGAACTATCGGAAGAAGACAGAAGCAAACTTTTCAGTCTATATCAAAACAGTTTCCACAATGGACATGTACCGGAGGACTGGACACACAGCTTCTTAAAACCCATACCAAACCATGAAAGGACCATCATCAGGTAAGCGGCTACCGGATCCTAACCATGCAAAACATCGCTGGAAAGCTCATGGAACGCATGATAGCCAGGAAACTTGCAAGGGATCTTGAACACAGGCACATTCTCCCTTCAAATCAAGGTGGTTACAGAACAGGCAAGTCCACATGGGAAAATGCAGCTGCTTTTGCATATGAGGTGTATGAAGGATTTCAAAGGAAAGAAGAAACACTAGCAGTAGCAATCGACCTTGAAGATGCCTACAATAAAGTCCAGTGTGCACACCTCATGGAGCTGCTACTAAGGTATGGAGTAAGTTTGACACTGAGAAGATGGATAGCAGCAGCGCTTCAGGAAAGAACCGTCGTCCTACGCCTCGGAGACTGGATGTCTGCACCTTCTAAACTATCCATGGGACTGCCACAAGGGTCTCTGCTCTCTCCTGTCCTCTACAATGTCTACACGAAGGGCCTTGCAGACTTAAACTACAATGGAATAGCTTGGGTGCTTACTCTTGCGGATGATGGCCTGGACTTCAAAACTTCGAAAGATGCTCAGGAAAGAACCAAAGCCGTCCAGAAACAACTAAACAATATTGCTCAATGGTGCAAAGACACAGGATCTTCCATCAATCCAGCGAAAGCCCAAACGTTGCTGTGCACCCTCAACAACAGAACCGCGAGCAAATCACCACCTTCTGTGTCATTCGATGGGATTCAGATCGAGAAAACTGAATGCCTACGCTACCTAGGAATACACTTCGACAGGATGCTGACCTTCAGAAAACATACGGAAAATACTCTTCTCAAATGCAAAAAAGGTAGTTCAGTCTTAACTCTCCGTACGAACGGCGAAAGAGACGACGTTAACAGCGTTTCAGCCCAATTACCATCATCAAAATATTGCAAGCGGAAGGCTCTTATACTGAAGAGGTGAATGTTGACAACCACAATTCTAACGACGGAAGCTAAAGGTTGGGTCATTCAGACACCCACTGGACATCCGAGGGGTCTGTGTAAAGGAGAAGAGAGGACAGGCCGTACTGAGTGAGTTAAAGGCAATGGCAACCAAAGGTATTGAACAACGCCACCTCTTCCTGCTATACCAATCACTCGTCCTCAGTGTGATCGACTACGGACTTGGGCTAACAACACCGTCTCAAAGCAACCTCCTAAAATTAGAAAGAGTACAAAATGAAGCTCTGGTTCTTTCCTGAGCATCTTTCGAAGTTTTGAAGACCAGGCCATCATCCGCAAGAGTAAGCACCCAAGCTATTCCATTGTTGTTTAAGTCTGCAAGGCCCTTCGTGTAGACATTGTAGAGGACAGGAGAGAGCAGAGACCCTTGTGGCAGTCCCATGGATAGTTTAGAAGGTGCAGACATCCAATCTCCAAGGCGTAGGACGACGGTTCTTTCCTGAAGCGCTGCTGCTATCCATCTTGTCAGTGTCAAACTTACTCCATACCTTAGTAGCAGCTCCATGAGGTGTGCAAACTGGACTTTATTGTAGGCATCTTCAAGGTCGATTGCTACTGCTAGTGTTTCTTCTTTCCTTTGAAATCCTTCATACACCTCATATACAAAAGCAGCTGCATTTTCCCATGTGGACTTGCCTGTTCTGTAACCACCTTGATTTGAAGGGAGAATGTGCCTGTGTTCAAGATCCCTTGCAAGTTTCCTGGCTATCATGCGTTCCATGAGCTTTCCAGCGATGTTTTGAATGGTTAGGATCCGGTAGCTGCTTACCTGATGATGGTCCTTTCCTGGTTTTGGTATGGGTTTTAAGAAGCTGTGTGTCCAGTCCTCCGGCGCATGTCCATTGTGGAAACTGTTTTGTTAGGAGTTAAACCAAACCCTTATGCAGACTGGACCTCATGATGACTTGACAATAGATGATCTCAACGAAGCAATAGCTAAATGCAAGAAAGAATAAGCTCCTGGCCCAGACAAAGTTCGCTACTCGGACATCAAGGAACTATCGGAAAAAGACAGAAGCAAACTTTTCAATCTACATCAGACTGAAAAGAGAGCTACCTCACCAAACTCCACAAGAAAGACCACTTCAATAAATGCTCCAGCTACAGAGACACGATTCTTCTACCTGCACCAGTAAAAGTTCACAACAGTCACCCCAGAAAAAAAAGAAAGATGCAGTTGGTTCTCAGCTCACAGAATTACGACCAGTTGATTTTTTTTTTCTCCAGAAGAACAGATAATGTGCGGATCAGACTGTCACCTTCCGTTTACGTGTAGACCAGTCCTTCAGGTGGACTCCTGTCGACATCAGCTTCGTCGAATATGAGAAAGTCTTTGACAGTGTAGACAGCAAGATAATGTGGAATCTGCTTCGACACCATGGTGTGCCCACCAGGCTGGTTAACAAGATCAAGAACAACTTTGACGAAATGAACTGCAGAGTCATTTCCGATTTTAGGAAGCATCCGGAGACATAATTATGAAGAAACTGTTTAAATGCAAAACACATCTCAGATTGAACTAACAGAAATAGGTTTTCCAAATTTGGATATGTATGTATGTATGTATGTATGTATATATTTCTAATTACGTATAAACTGCTAAATATGTAGAAGTATTTAATCTAATTCAATTCAATTCAATTCAATTCAAAACAGTTTATTGTCTGCTTCAACCAACACAGAAAATGTTCTTTCAGCTCACTCAAAATGCCCGCCAGCAAATATCAAAGAGAAAAACGAGTAACTGACCCACCCTTCCCTGATCACCACGCACACATCAGTTATCATGCAAAAAGAAAGATATTCTGGTAAGATAATATCAGATTTTAAGATAGAGTAAAACATTTGTGTTTGTGCATGTGTGTGTGTGTGTGTGTGTGTGTGTGCGCGCGCGTGCGTGCGTGCGTGCGTGTGTGTGCGTGTGTGTGTGTGTGTGTGTGTGTGTGTGTGTGTGTGTGTGTGTGTGTGTTCATATATTAGATTTTCCTTTCTTTTTCATCTTCTCTCTTCTCTGTCTCCGTCTCTGTCTGTCTGTCTGTCTCTCTCTGCTGATACATTAAATTATCATTTCTCTACCGTCGCACATCAGATAATAAATAATGATAAATAGAAAGACAATGACTTCGAGATTCTAAAATCATTTTGTAATGAAAAGAATATTGACTCTGAAATGGTAATTACACCTGTTAGTGTCCACGAAGTATTAATTGCTTTAAAACGATTGAAGCAGACAGCAACGCGTGGTATCGATGGATTGGATGGTAAAATTCTTAAATTAGCTGCTCCTATTATAGCTGAAACCCCCACATACATCTACAATCTTTGCATAACCAAAACACTTTCCCGGTTAGTTTTAAGCAAGCAAAAATAATACCCTTGTACAAATCAGGAACCCTGATGAGCATTCTAATTACCGCCCTATTTCTATTCTGTCAGTGCTTTCAAAACCATTAGAGCAACATATCTATAAATGTCTTCTATCTCATCTAAACAAATACAGTCTCTTACATCCTAATCAATCCGGATTCAGAGCTAAACACTCTTGTTATACGGCATTGGTGAAACTTACTGAAAGATGGCTTTCTAACATGAACAGAAAATAATTCACTGGAGTTCTCTGTGTCGATTTTGTTAAGGCATTCGACCTTATCGATCATGAGTTTCTCCTTAAGAAACTTGCAGTATATAATCTATGTTCTGATGCCCTGAAGCTTGTTTCATCATTTCTGTTTAATAGACAACAAGGGGTATACCCAAATAACAATATGTCTACTTTTCTGCCAACCAAAGTCGGTGTACCACAAGGATCTGTACTTGGTCCTCTATTTTTCTCATTGTTCATGAACGACTTACCTTTATTCACAAAATCATCATGCGAACTGTTTGCCGATGACATTACCATCGATACTTGTCACACAGATCCACTTGTAGTATGTAGCAGTTTGCAGGAAAATATCAACATTATTATTAACTTATCACAGTTGAATCATTTGTACCTTCATCCGAAAAAAAAAAAAAAAAATAATGATGGTTTGTACCAGACAAAAACGTCAAAATTTAATGACCAACTTACCTCCCCTCTATATCAACAATGAAAGAGATGAAGAAGTGTCAAATCATAAGCTTCTGGGAGTAACCATTGACAATAACTTATCCTGGTCAGCATACATTCAAACCCTTACAAAAATATTGCTTCTAAAACTTACCAGCTTAAAAAGATTAAGAATTTTTTAAACATACATGCTCGAAAGATCTTCTTTTATTCTTATATTCAATCATCTATTGATTATGCTTCTACTCTTTGGGGTTTGGCTAGTTACAATATGATTAAATCTTTAGTTAGTGTCTATAAACGCGCCATCAAGCTTGTCTTAAACAAGTCTACTTCACTAACAGATGCTGACTACAAAGCTCTCAACATTCTCCAGCTTAAATCCAAACTGCTGTTCAATAAAGGAATTTTTATGCATAAAATTTTTCGCGGAAATGCTCCAATATCTATTAGAAATATGTTCACTTTCAGCGAGTTTAGGCATTCTCACAAAATCAAGTCTTTTGTACTCAGGAAGTTGGTTATGGAACAGACTTCCTCCATACTAAAAACATGAAGCAAATTTTAAAAGGTTCAAAACACTATACCACGATTTCTAATAAATAACTCAAATCTTACAACATTTTTTACTGACATGTACTGAATCAACCAGTGTCAAATACCACGTTTTCCTATTCTCCATGTGTTTCTCTGTATTAGTATTACAGACAAAAAAATTGCATCCTTAGTGGCATTCCTAGATCTGTCAGCAGCATTTGATATAATTGACATACCAAATTCTCATCAACCATCTGAGCACTACCTTTGGCATTCAATCTACTGCTTTAAAATGATTTTCATCATATCTTTCAAACCGTCAGCCCTGCGCTAAAGTAAGTCATACCACTTCTAAGGTTATCCCTCTTGTATTTGGTGTCCCTCAGTGATCGGTTCTGGGACCTATTTTATTCACTTTATATATGTATATGGTTCGTCCGTCGGGATCGACGAAGACCATCTAGTCATCCTGGGGTGAGTGGGTTGGGCTCTGTGGGTGCGCAAGTGACTGGTCAGGCCAATCCGCGCCCGGAAGGTTCTGACGCAGTGTGGACAGGGGATGGTGGCGGCTGTCGGGGACTTGCTGGCACTGCTTTTCCTGGCCTGTCTGCGTTGCTCTGCTGCAGCGATTCTGTTGGCCTCACAGGATTTGCCGCCTTTGTGGACAGCTGAACGCCACTTTGGTCTGTCCATTGCATTCAGCTCCCATGTGTCGTGGCTGATGCTGAAGGCCTTCAGAGAAGCTTTCAGAGTGTCTTTGAAGCGCTTCTTTTGGCCTCCATGGGAGCGCGCTTGCCATGTTGGAGTTCGCCGTACTAAACTCAGCCTTTGTCTGACATCATCAAAAGGCATTCATTTGATTACCGTAAGTATGCTGATGAAATTGAGTTACAAAAAGCCGCTCCACCATCTGACTTCAAAACAGTCATCAATGAGACGGAAGCCTGTGTGGCTGATGTCAAGGTGTGGATGGACAGAAACAAGCTAAAACTTAACGAAGAGAAAACCGAGCTCTTAGCTGTAGGAGACCGAGCTCGTCTCAATGAAATAAAAAAAAGGGCCCAGTCACTCTCGGCACTTCTACAGTTACATTTCAAACATCAGCTAAGTACCTAGGTGTACATATTGATCATACCTTGACCATGGCTGACCACATTTCATCCCTGTGTCGCTCATGCAATTTTCATCTTCGCAGACTAGCCTCAGTCAGACCATACTTAACGGAGAAAAAAATGGCTCAGTTGGTTTCCTCTTTTGTCGTGTTCAGACTATATTACTGCAATTCTACCTTAGCAGGTTTACCATCTTCCTCTCTTATTAGACTACAGAAAGTACAGAACACTGCTGCACGACTTGTCCTATCAAAAAAGGAATCCGATCATGTCACACCTCTTTTGCATCAGTTACACTGGCTTACTATAGAGTCCCGCAATCACTATAAACTAGCGACACTTGCCTTCCGACATTTTGATGAATCTCTTCCCCCATATCTCTCCTCTCTGCTGGAAACGTAGGAACCATGTAGAACGCTAAGATCCAGTTCTGAACTGTTACTTAAAGTCCCAAGAACTAATTATTTAGAATGTGCAATGAATAGGTCTTTTAAGGTTCAAGTACCCCAAATTTAGAATTCTTTGCCATCGTCCCTCAGGAACATACAAAACTCTGCTGCCCGACTCGTCCTCAGAAAGAAAAGATCTGAGCACATCACTCTTCTTTTGCAACATCTCCACTGGCTCCCTGTCTCACATCGAATAAAGTACAAGATCAGCACTCTATGTTATAGATGCATTCACAAAACTGCCCCTTCCTATCTCTGTGGCTGCCTTCACCTCTACAATCCATCTCGCTCACTACGATCGGCTTCGGATCCACTCTGTTTACGCATACCCAGATTCAAACATTCCACTGTTGGCCGCCGTTCTTTCTCTGTCTCTGGACCTTGCGATTGGAATGAACTTCCTCTTTCGCTTCGTCAGGTCTCCACACTCAGCTCTTTCAAGTCTGGCCTTAAAATCCACCTCTTCCCAAAATAGCCTCCCTTGCCTGCCCTTCCTTGTCTTTAGTTTCTACAGTTTTAGAGTTATGCATGCGTATGAATGACTGGTGCGAAAGCGCTTTGATTTTCCTCTGCACAAGATTCAGCGCTATATAAATACCATTATTATTATTATTATTGTTATTAATAAATGCTCCTGATCTCCAGACCTTCAAGTCAGATTTGAAAAAGCACCTTTTCCGCAAACATTTCTGTACTCAGCACGATGGATAGTCCAAAGTCTCTTCACCACATGGTGTTTTATGCTAGAGATATTTATACTCACGTAATCCTGTTTCAGTGCAGTTGATATATTTAATATGTCTGGTCTCGCGCGCGCGCGCGCGAGTGTGTGTGTGTGTGCGTGTGTGTGCGCGCGCAAGTATGAGTGCGCGCACGCATGTATGTGTGTGTCTAAAAGTGTGTGTTTTTAAGGAATGTATTTCTTTTTAATCTAAGCATTATTTACTTGATATTTTTTATTGTTTGGTGGATCATGCTTTTTATTCATTCTGTGAACGCATTGGATTGAGCTGTTGTAATGTATGTTATGTTTATATCTGGCTCGATGATGTAAGGCGCTTTGAGCAGCATCAGTACTGGATATCGCGCCATAGAAAAGTTATGAATTATTATCATTATTATTGTTATTAGTTTCAACATAAATCTCTTCATTCATTCTTTCTCTCTCTCCTGCAAAGTTGGATGGTCATATGAGTAATATGGAATATGTTGTATTAATGTCGTGGGTGTGAATGTATGAGTATTTATGCGTTTATAAATATGTACTTATTTTGCTTGTTATTTCCCCTTATTTTTCGTTTTGCTTTTTCTTTTCGTCGTTTGCTAAAATAAGTTGAATAACCCCCCTTGGCACTAGAGCTGTAAAACGCTATTTGCCAATAAAAAAAAAAATGTCATTGTCATTCTCTCTCTCTCTCTCTGGTAAGTATTATGAAGAAATTCGAAAGAAATACTAAATTCTCAACAGGGAAGGACATGAACCTTACCAGTATGCTTTTGATAGATGATGGAGTAAGATTAAGGTCACTGGCGAGATTTCTCGCCCTAACGTGGGATTGTCGGAAAATGAAATAATTTTTTTTTTATGTGAAATGCTTTTATTTCAGAACATATGTTTATTACTCTTGTTTAATCAAGTTATCTGCGTGTGTGGGGTGGGTGGGGTGCGGTGCGGGTGTGTGCTGATTATCTGGTTGTGGTTTTCCGCAATTCATCTTTATTCTTATCTTATCTATCATAATCAATGTTCAGTATAGTAGGCTATGTTTATAATTATATTCAAATAATGTTTCTTAATTCTTCTGTTTTTACTTCAAGAATACTAGTTATTACCTGCAGTGTGTGGATGTATGTATGAAACGATGTATGTGATATTTTTTACATTTGTATCTTCGTAATATTTGTAGGGGCTGTTGTTGGCTTTTACAGTTATGGTCCCCATGTTGTTTACTTGTCTATGTTGTGATAATGCACCTGACCAAATTTCTCCAGTTGGAGATAATAAAGTTATTCTTATCTTATCTTATCTTCGGAAGCCTTATAGTTACCGAGAAAACACTCTTACCCTGATGCCAGTTCCACAGTTTATAATTCTGAATGACTTTGTAGAAAGTTGGATGGTCGAGCTTTTTTAAAATTTTATTTTCCTTGTCAATCTTAGCAATGTGTTGTATTTTATGATTTTGTTGTTGTTGTTTTTTATCGTTGATTTTCTTTTTACTCTTAGCAATGTGTCAAATGTGTCAATTTCTCTGTAAACCGCCGTTATTCTTTTGCTCATACATTGTCCCCATTGCCAAAGCATAGTATTGTCAATGGCAATAAAACAATATCCCTGTCGGTGTCTCTTTGTCTCTCTGTCTTTGTCTCTCTCTCTCTCTGTCTCTCTGTCTCTCCCCATCACTTCCACTCCACTCTCTATCTTTTTTCTTTCGATTTTCTTACCTTTTTTTATTTACTCCAGGGCTGGATGGGAAAAAGACATTCCTGTTGTTGTGTGTGGAAAAACGGTCAGACACACGTAAACCCAAACGAGAAATAACTCGCTCATCACCAAGGCAACAAAGCATCAGGAAGGAAGAAACAAGCCTATTGTTTCCAGTCAATACAGTTAGTCAAATGAAGCATTGTTTCTTGTACACACCTCCTGTCGAATGAAGCATCTGAAGTGGAAGTAACCTTTCCACTGAGCAATATCAAACACAGCGGGATATGCGTCGAACCTTCACTGCAAAGACGGTGGATGGTGAGAGGGGGGTGGGGGTGGGGGTGGGGGGAGGAGGGTTGGAGGGTGGGGGGAATTCGATCTCCGATCATGTTCTACAGTCAACCTTGGCCTTTTGCCGCCCCCTTTCTTCGTTGTGCTGTAGATGAAGCCCACCTACTTCCCTAAAGTTGTGTTGTTGTTGTTGCTCAGCAACACCGCTTACATGAAGGCTGCGTCTAGGTGTGGAGATAGAAAATTATACAACTAACCAACACCGCTTACATGAAGGCTGCGTCTAGGTGTGGAGATAGAAAATTATACAACTAACCAACACCGCTTACATGAAGGCTGCGTCTAGGTGTGGAGATAGAAAATTATACAACTAACCAACACCGCTTACATGAAGGCTGCGTCTAGGTGTGGAGATAGAAAATTATACAACTAACCAACACCGCTTACATGAAGGCTGCGTCTAGGTGTGGAGATAGAAAATTATACAACTAACCAACACCGCTTACATGAAGGCTGCGTCTAGGTGTGGAGATAGAAAATTATACAACTAACCAACATCCCTTACATGAAGGCTATGTCTAGGTGTGGAGGTAGAAAATTATACAACTAACCAACATCACTTAGTGTCTCATGTCTACGTGTCGCTTTCCTTCAGTTAATGGCGAACGTAAATGAACACAACTGTTAGCATGGAGCACACAGGTATGATTAGGATTGTCAGTGTTCGCCTTTCACTCCCAAGAACGATTAATTACAAACAATGAAGTGTTGGTCGCTGACATGTTTGTGCTCATTAGCTGGACAAAGATCATAGCAGGTTCGCCACTTGATATAACGATGCTGATGGTCCTCTAGTTTTACTACAGTGTCAGGGAATAATCCAACCGTGCCAAGACTGGGCACTGTGGTATGACCTGGAAGGCATGCAGCTCGACCTGAGGAGGTCTGTTCAGCAGCTGACAGCGCGCGCGCGCACACACGCACGCACATACACACCCACACACGCACGCACACACCCACACACATACTAATATGCACACACACACACACACACAAACACGCATGCACACACGCACGCACACACACACACACACACACATACACGCACGCACGCACACACACACACACACACACACACACACACACACACACGCACGCACGCACACACACACACACACACACACCTCTGACCCTTGGTGGGGGTTCAGAGAGGGCCACAATCAAACAATCAGATTTATCAGAACGCAACATTGCATGCTTTATTTCATTTGCTGAGATTAAAATGTGAAGAAGAAACCCATGTGACTGCGGAAAACAAAGTTACAAAACGAGAATACAGATTTTGGATATCAGTATCTTTCGGGTATTCTTTATTGATAATATTTTATGCATAACAGAAATATGGGGGCACTCCGTTATAAAATGAATGCATTTATGTCACATCGTATACAAAACATGGTATTCTCTTAGAAATTCATTCATCTATTCTGTTTCAATCGATAAACATTTATCATTAACCTGTATTTGTATTTGAGTAATGAAATCATGTTCGTTCTTGGCAACTGACCAATATGTTTATTTCCTGTTTAAACTATGTTTATAGTGCTTTGAAACATACGTTCATCACTTGGATATGATTGTTGAAAGATCATCTGCAAAGCAGGGATGATACTGAGACATAAACAATCTTTATTTGGAAACGTCTGTGATTTACAAACACATTTACATTACGTTTCATCTAAAATTTGGTGAACATTTATTACCCATTCCAATATATAAGTCCAAAATTCTCGATTGAGTTATAACTGACAGTGGGTATATTTCGTTTTCACTGAACATGAAGTTAATCATTGTAGCAGACGGTTGACCTTCGCATAAACCCAGTGTACTGGGCAAGCGTTGAGTGCCTACCCTGGACGTTCCTACAAAACATTGACATAAAAAGAAATATGATAAAAGAACAAAATGAACAAATAGGTGAATATGTTAAAATATAATTAAATGAAAGATGCGCAGAATGCAACTGATTGATACAGAATAAAAATGGCCACGTTTTGCGAACACACATACACACACACACATACACACACACACACAAAGACACACACACACAAAAACACGCACACACACACACGCACTAACACACACACACACAGACACACACACACACGCACGCACACGCACACACAGACACATAGACGCACCAAAACACACACACACACATAGACGTACCAACACACACACACACGCACACACACACACGCACACACACACAGACACACCAACACACACACACACACGCACACACATAGACGCACCAAAACACACACACACATAGACGTACCAACACACACACACACGCACACACACACACACACGCACATACACACACACACACTCACACACACACACACACACAGTCTGGTCGTTCGTGGGGGCCGCCTCCCATGATTTCTCACGATGTGTGAGAAAGCGTGGGAAGCCCCCCTTATTTGTATCCAAAATATTTCCTTATTTATCATCGGAGTTAGTTTCCTGTCTTTTCCCAAGTCAAATGTTGGAGAAAAATGACAGGGAAAAGACAGAGGTAGATGGGTGAGGGTGGGGGGTGGGGGGTGGGGGGCGGGGCGACGACAACGACGATCATGATATTGACAGTGGCGCTAGCGAAGACATCAACAGTAATGTCACTGAAAAATATATATATATTTTTTATATTGTATTTCACATAAGATGTATCACTGCAATGCATCGACATCAAAGTCAACATCGGAATCAGTTGCAAACAACGAAACTCAAACAGATCAGTTTCAGTTTCAGTAGCTCAAGGAGGCGTCACTGCGTTCGGACAAATCCATATACGCTACACCACATCTGCCAAGCAGATGCCTGACCAGCAGCGTAACCCAACGCGCTTAGTCAGGCCTTGAAACAGAAATATAATATAATATAATATAATATAATATAATATAATATAATATAATATAATAAGACATGAACCAAATCGTCCCCGAGGGATGTTGGGAATAATATCAAAATTATTTAACTTTCTACATAAATGTGGTAGAAAAAAGGTT